>NC_050174.1:8410569-8710569 GCF_008315115.2 Sander lucioperca
CCTTTTAAGTTACGGCAACTTGTCAAAATCTCTTGTCATTAGTCAAGGTTCCATCCAAATGTAATGCATGGCAATATCCTGAAACACTGTTGTATTAATGCATCAGCCTTAATGAATCATTGATCACAGCATGGAAAGTCTTGCTGGAATTTTCTCATTTCCACTCTTACCCGCCAGTTTAATGCACCTTTCAGCAGCTACTGTTTCAAATTTAAAAGCCTTCTCCCAGTCCCTGTTGTATTTATCCTTAACACTGACTGGAGAGAGAACTGAGGCAGGACAGTTTTTTGGCTTATTCTCAGACTTTACTCGCATCGTCTGATCAGAAGAAAACAAAAAAGAGATAAAACCAAATATATAAATATATATACTGTATATATATATATTGACCATGCGATCTTAATTTTATGTTATTTTTCCTGTATCGACAGCATCCTGAAGCCTCTGTGTGTTGGGCATAAAGCACCCGAACTCCAGCTTGCTGTGTCTTTTTTTTTTTGCAATCAAAAGGAAGGCTGTTGTTGTTTTTTAGTTTTCTTGAATTCACTTGTGCCGTGCAGTTTCCATCTTCCTTCTGTGACCTGAGAAGTATCGGTGGTCTGTCCACTCAATCACACTTATTTCTCTCTGATTCTGCTGGTTTTATACAGACTCTGTCTGTCCATTTGTTTTCTCAATGTCTCTATTTGACAAGGAATTGCTGATACCCACCACTTAAAGAAATTGTGTTCAATGAAGAGAAAGAAGGAATTAGACAGAAAATGACAACCAAAGCAGATCATAAGCTGAGCAAGAGCAACGCTTACCCGGCAAGACTTTTCTTCCAGAAAACACAGAAACCATAGGGCTCTCGGGCAATGAGCTCAGGGAAAACTGTGAAACACTTTATCACTGCTTTGGCAACAACGGATGACTGTGTGCTCAACATGTGTGTGAGTGTTTATACATCATTTCCCCTGGAAAGTGTCATGCTCGCGGGTGGGCGGGGGTTGGTTCTGGGTGGGTTGCAGTTAACCCCTCAAGGTCTCCAGGGTTACTCTGCCTCTGCTCTTTGTCAGATTCTCAGGCTTTTTTCACTGTTGGCTCTCAGTGATGGTGTGACAGATTGTTTGACTGGCAAAGAAGTGCAGGAGTGGCTATTAGCTGCTTGTCTTCCTAGTCCTCTGAGAGCATGAAGGCCTCATTAGCCTTGTGAGCTCAGCTGTCCTCTGGTGCTAAACCAATTGCCATAGTCCAATTGTTTGTGTATGTGCATACACTGTATACTCTGAAGAAATTGCCTTTCCTTAGTCTAGTGCACTACCATTTTGATAGGGCACTATCAGTTCAATCTGTGTTTTCTTGATTATAAGGCATCTTAGGGCGATGTAGAGATGGACAGATTTTTTGAATTAGGTTAATTTAAAAATCTATTTATTCGACCTAAAGCAATATTTCTGTTACATTTATTTGGTTTTAAGATGATTGCCTCTTAATACATCTACTCAGGACTCCCTGGAAATCTGCTGATACTGAGTGAATGACTCGTGAATTATTCTGAAATTGTGCTTGATTGGTTGACTCATGATATGCTCAGTGTGTTAACATAAGGCTGAACAACGGACCTAATTGATCAAATTCTGTACTAAAGCGACAGTTACTTCAAAAGATACCACTTTCATTTGATTAACTCACATGGACTGGAGTTTTTGTCCCCCATTATGAAGCAACCTTGTGGTTCATAATGGAGGTATGAAAAGCAGGAATGATTACAGCAGGAAAATCTGTTTGAAAGTACATATGGGCACCTGACTATTGTTTTAAGACTCAAAACTGCCGGCCAAACGTGTCAAAAGAGAGCAAACATGAGAAAAAGAAACACATTGATTTGTGCTTGACAGTTAATTCTTGACCTTGGACACAGCAGTTGACAAAAAAAAATCCCTACTCAAAGAACCACATACTTAGTTGTTTTGGAGCTTTCTGCCCCATCACATGGTCTTCATCAGCAGATTTAGTTTTCTCAGTCATCAAGTGTAGATATTTGAACTTTCCACTATTCATCCTGCAAAGGCTAAGAATAATGGGGACTTTAAAAATCCACAATTCTATGACACTCTGCTGATAAAGAGCATGTGATCAAAAGCTCTGGAAAACAAGTGAGTAAGTGGGCCTTGATTTGCCCACATCCCCTAATGTTTAAAATAAGTATTGTTAAATTTGTCATTGAGGTGAATCTGATCATTTGATCATCATAGTGTGTGTGTGTGTGTGTGTGTGTGTGTGTGTGTGTGTGTGTGTGTGTGTGTGTGTGTGTGTGTGTTTTGCAGGTGAACGAGGAGACAGTGGAGAGGCTGGTGGTCCAGTACCCTCACATTGTTTTCAGCACGGTGATGCAGGATTGCAAGAGAACCCTGGAGAGAGCTTATCAAATGGGCTGGAGCCCCAACACATCGAACACTTCGTAGCTACTGCTGGATCTCACACACACACACACACACACACACACACACACACACACACACACACTCACACACACTTAGCTACATAGAGGCCCTTTTTGTGTACAGACACACATACACAGTATTTGCAACTCAGTCATGTTTGCCTCTCATCCACTGTTCAAACATGCATGTGAACATGTAGCTACACACTCACAGACAAAGGTCTAGTTCATCAGCTGTTTCACAAATCTATCATTTTAAAAAAGTAAAAGATGGGCCTCCTGGTATTTTAAAGTTAAGTGAGACATCATACTTCTACCAATCATTGACTGAATTGTCCTCATCATCATCGTTAATAAGCCAGATTACATCCAACAATATAGTGTACTTTCTTCGACCAGAACCTTGAGTGACTACTTTGTTTTGGTGCTAAACGGTGCACCAACAAGTGTTATTTGATATCTACTTTAAGTGAGTGTTACTCACTTCATAGAGTATTAAGCCTCATACATTTTTGAATTGTCAGTTATCACTTTGGATGGAGTGAAGGTAAAGATGCACAAGGAGACGATGCACGGGAAAAAGATCCAATTAACGGATCATTAAATCAAAGACATTCAGGGATGGTTGGACAAGAATTATTTTAACGAGTATAGATTAAAAAAAGGTTTGTCACCCCAACCGGAGCCGATGTCCCTGAGCACTGCACCCATGTCAACTCTCGGCATTTGCTTCCTGTGTTTACTTCCTTCAAACTGAACTCAACTGCTGCAGCGAGATCGCACAAGCTACAGCAGAGACTTGGAGATCAGGAAGCAACCTCCCACTACTTCAGACCGGAAGACAACTGAACTGCCAGAACTTCAGACCTCATTTGAGGCATTTTGAGAAATTTGTGATGTTTATTTTGTCCAATTAGATGATTTTTCTTTCTTTCGTGGATGTTCAGTACAGTGTTAAAAGCATTTGTGGACACATTTTGAGATGTTTGACGAGGCTCCATTTGAAGGACGGAGCTCCTCGCTGTGACTTAATATGCACATTACAATGGTACAGAAGAAAGACCCCTGGAAAATTCATGGCAAGAAAACAGCATTGACTATTTCTCAAAAACTGCATGTTTACATTGAGATCCTCATCTTGTTTTTTTTTTCCAGCTACAGAGATATTATCTACAGATGATTTGCCGTTGAAATGAGCCTCTGTATGACTTGGGAACAATGCTGTTTTTTGATGCCATGCTTACATTTAGGGTTAACTGAGCATCACCTTGAGTCAGTACAGAAAGAAGTGCTTGAAATAGAAGTTGCCTTTACTTAGAAACCCTGGGTCATGTTATCAGACTATTAACCACAACCACCGTGATGACAGGTAAGAGGAAACGTTGCCTTAAGTGGTTAGTAGGTAATTGCCATCCAATTAGCGAACTGAAATCGACCCAGAATTTACTGAAGAAATGTTTATCTTAGTTTATCTGATACCATATTCCCATTATTTGATCCGATATATACATATAAATAACTACTGTGTGGGATTTACTTAGCCTATGATTGGTTTTGAGCATATACTTGTAACATTAACTATGTAGCAATGCAATGAGGGAGTTATCTTTCTTAGTGGGGTAGGATGTAGAGAGAAAACTGGCCTGGCCTATAACCAGGGCCAGTGGAAGTTGGTTGGAGAGAGTTGATTGTTTGTTTTTTTATCTATTCTATAGAAACTCAGTAGTGTACAGTTAAAAATGCAAATAACCAGGGTATTTTTCTATGGTGTGAACTAGCTCTAGGCTCAGCCTCCACACACTGTCACTCAGACATGAACAATAGCTTACTGAGCTTAGGGTTAGAGTAGAACTGTAAACTTTCTACAGCATATAGAGATTTCAGACAATTACAAACACCTCCATTTTACCCTTTTCAGAGTTTGTAGACTTTAACCGAAGGACAGTTTCTCTCTCGGCCTGTTTTTGTTCGGTTTCTGTTCTTTTGTAATCCCCATATGCACTTTCTTCTCTGCTAGATGTTGACACACTTGATTCCTGATTTGTTAAGGCAACCGTAAATGACTGGATTTACATGAAGATGAATAAAACACTACTTCAAGCTTTTTTTCTCTTTTCCTTTTGTATGTGTGGAAGTGAGGCAGGAGGCAGGATATTCAAACATTAACATGTATTGCATGTTTTTCCAGTTTTGTTATTACATCAATTGTATTTCAACACAAAAAGCACAATGACTATAATGGTAGTCATGGTGACATTTCAATTCAACCCAAATTGCATCTGTATGCTCAGGTAAAATGCAAATAAGCATACCAGCATGATTTCCATCACAACAAAAGGCCTTGGAATCTGCAAGTATGACTTACCGAAGCCTCTGTATTGGTAGAAATAGATGTTTTCCACAGATACCCATGCATTGATAATGTATTTTCTATTCACCACCATGACACAACAATCAACCTGCATTTCCATTAAAGTACACTGATGTCAAGGTCAGAAATATTGCCACAGGAGCTTCACATCTGAAACAAAATTTGGAGACATGAGCTTGCTGACCAGCAAGACCGCAAAGGGCTCAAAGAGCTAAAAAGCTGTCACTCAATATGTCCCCTTTCTTTGACAATAGTGTCTCTTTCATGTGCCTATTTTCATGTCTGGCGATCAAACGCGGGAGATAGCATCAAACTGGATGCGAAGTTTGGTTCTTCCCAGATACATTCTTTGTGTTAACACAATTGGTGTCAACATGAGGTGCAGTTCACTTGAGCCACAGCTAAAGGGGTTTTCTCTAATCTTATTAAAACACCAACCTGTGCAATTTCTTATTACCAGTTATAGTCTCCCTACAATAATTACTGCCTTTTTGAGCTTTTGCATCAGAAATATGTTGTTTGAATACGATGGTGTGTTTTAAGGCTGTAATTTGTGATTTTGTTTAAGATGTATTTTTCCCAATACCTCTTTAGAAGGTCTTATAATCCTCCCAAGGTAGAATTTGTTGCAGTAATGGGCTATTAGAATGACAATAGATTTCACAGGTGTTCATAATATTGTGTCCACCCCCTTTAACTGTTTGACACTCACTCACAAGAGAGGGATAAAAACATTACAGCTGCTTGAAAACTGAGCAGATTGTGATTACAAAACTGTAGTAAAGTTGTGTATCACTTAAGATTTTCTGAAGGAGCTGTTATTTGTGTGACTAAAAATATCGTGTTTGCACAAGAAAAATATGAAAATTGGATCAATTCTTTTAAGATTCTCGTTTTCAATCATTTGCATTTTGCCTTTATTAGAAAGTGACAGTGTAGATACAGGCAGGAAAAGAAAAAAGGGGGTATCCATGCAACAAATGTTGCTGGCCACCATTCCCTCTTCCTCTCTGCACTTCTGATCTAACGTTCACTGAAATCTCAGGTGTAATTGCATTTGCATTGTTAGATTTTTTTTGGCTATCTGTTTAGTTAATAATGTATGTCAGCATAACATAGGGAGAGAGAAGTGACTCAGGTATTGCCAGTGTGGGTCAAAAGACCTTAAGTGACGGAAGTAACATTGAAAAAGTCACTTAAGGTCTTTTGACCCACTCAAAAGACCTTAAGTGACTTTTTCAATGTTACTTCCTCAGCAAGAAAACCCTTGTTCAATAGCTTATACTTCATTGGCCCTGACAAGCAAAGACATTAATAACTTGGCCTTTGCCTTTTGCCTTTGTCTCCTCTGCCATCTGTTGAAGGCATGATTTCAGAATGACAGGGTTTTTTAATATTTCTGCTACAAATGAGGTTATCTCCCTGCACTCCACTCCCATTTCTCTTTTGGGTAAATTATGCAGCTTGTTGAATTGTACTGCTGCCAATTAGAGCCTTTGCAAATGTGAGTGTATGCCATCGATCCTCCATCTGATTGAGGTGGATTCCATCGATGGCTCGCATTCCTCAGACTTCTGCAATATTCATCAAGGTGGAAGGAGGCGTTCGTCCGGCACTTGAAAGAGAGACTGCCCTCCAGAAAGGAAAAAGTGAGCAGGGCACTGCAGAATAGCAATAGAGAGCACTAATTAAACTTGGTAAATATTCATGTGGTCATTACATTTTTAATGAGGTGCTGATAAGAATTGATGCTGACCATGCAGGACATTTGTCATGTCGGACCTGCAAGGACGTTAGTCTAGTCTTCCCAAGAAATTAGTATTTTTCAAGACCTAATCATAGATGACATTGACGGATGTCCTCGACTGAAAAGGTAGGGCCTCCTTTGAACTTCCTCACAAGAATTGATACAGAGCATTTGGTCATGATAAAGGCTGTGTTTTAGGAACATGGCAGCCACCATCCTTAAGTGTTGGTGTGCTGTCAAGAGCTAAGTATGTCAGAGCCTTTGTGGTTGTAATGCATCAGAACAAGACGTGGACGCTTGTGAGCAAACACTGCATGCAGTAACCTGTTGATCTAGTAAATGGTGGTGCCCATGATGAGATTTGATGGTATCTACAGTATAGTAGCCATCTGATACAGTGCAGCCCCTATCTCTAGTTTGGGAACATCACTCCATTTTATACCATAAACTCCTTCCTTGGACAAGTCATGTCTTGTCTTCAAGTACCGGTATTTGGTGCAACATTGGTTGGTCATCTTTGCCTCAGATACCTTCCTTGAGAGTCTCCTTCTCTTTCTGACTTGCTCCCATTCACTGACTGTGGAGGGTCTACTCTGCCAAAGCTTCCCTTCATCCTGTTCATCCTACACTGAATCAACTTTACTCTGGCACATCCCTCTGCTTCACCCCTGCCCTCACCAAACCCAGATTCTTCCTGTCTCTTGGAAATTATGTCAATCATTTGTCTCCATCTGGCTTGAGTGCTCCAAGAGCTTCGATATTTATCAACATATAAAAGAAAAATATTTCCTGTCCATCATCATATACTGTTCACCCTGAGGAGGTATTTTGCCTAGCTGCCTGTGGTATTCTGCCTGCCTATTGACCTGTGTTGATTCTGCAGTTGGGAAAGAGCGTAGCGTTGAATAGTGAGGATGTTAATGGGTTGACTTTGTAACTGACTCTGCCTTTGAGCAGCAGGGGCGAGCTCAGTGTTGCTATTCATGACTCCAGAGGAGCCTGTGCAGTTTAGGCCCCGACGAGACCCACAGAGAACTCCAGAAGAGAGTGTTTGAATTACACTGTTACTTGTTTTGGATGGTCAAAGACAGACACATTTTTCTCCCAGTCACTGCATCTGGAAATTGAACTTGAACATGATAGACCCAGGCAGTCGTCAGCTTGATGTATGAAGATTTATGGGTATGAATTCCTCTATAATGGTTTGCCTCTCACCAGGGGCTACAACTAAACCAGCTTTCCTGTCCAACCTCAAGAAGATAAAAAGAAATGAGATTTGTTAATCCACCGAATATTGACATCCTCCCAATAGGCTCATTCCTGCCGCCTGGGGAAAATATCAACCAATGAGTACTCTCAAAAAAGTGAGGTGTGTGGAGAATGTGTTTCGGCAAGGATAATGAAGTCACTGTGATTCCATTCCATGGCTTCATGTAGATGTTGTCTCTCTGTCTTTCAAACTGGAGTTAATTGCGGTGTTTAGGCAGAGCTCAGTCTAGCTTCTGAACGGCAAAGGTTAATTAGCAACAGAAGGATCTCCACACAAGATATGTTGACATTTACATTTCCTTCCTGGCTAAAATGAGGAAGAAACCCTATTTGGTGGAATTGGGGTGGGAAAAGGGAGAAAAATGATTCCTCTACAAACATCTTAATTTCTATGCAAGGCTTGGCGTTGATATGCAGATTTGGCAGTTGGATGACATTTAAAAGTAGTTAATTGTGCAAATCTTTGTTTTAGTCTGGAAAGGTCGTGGATAGTGAGAGTCTTTCATCATGAACTAACCCCCCTCATCAGCACAGCTGCAGAGAAGGGAGGGGGGTTTGTTGGTTCCTCCGCTGACCGCCTTATAAAGCCGCCCATCGCTTTTCAAGGTGGTTCATGAATATTTATATGCACAAACTGTTTGGAAAATGAAAATTAATCTGCAGCCCGACAGGAGATGACTTGGCTATCTGTTTTCACAAAAGAATGTAATTCTCCCCATTCAGGACGAGTATGCTCCATTGTTTTCTTTCTCATATTCCTAAATGTCTGGATATCAAATTAAGCATGTTTCTTCTTGATGAAGGACAATTTTGTTTTATTGCAATGTGTTCTTCCTCTTATTACAGCAAAACTCAACAAATCTGTAATGTTTCTTCTGTAAGATATGTTTGTGTTTGGCTATCATATCTTCTCTATTACAATTTCTGGGGTAAACCTACACAGGGAAAACAATCCTCCCCCCTGGAAGCAATATGATAATGCAAAATAGATTTATTGCATGTAATAGTTTGTCCATATTTTGGATATTACCATCTAACAGGCAACACTGGTGAGAAAGCACAATGAATTAAAGATACAGCAGGTGCACAGATTGGAAATTTTACACCTGGTTTCACCTGAATAGCACAAATGGATACATAATTGCTCCATTTCATCACTTCCCTTCGCTGGGTGACATTAAAGGGAGCTCTTTTTTGAGATTGGAATAAGGATGAATACATCCAACTGGGGACTTGAGCAATGCTCAAATCTGATCATGCATATTTCTATTTGTCTTTCAGCTGAAAAAAGTCTCACTTTGATTTAGCTACCATTAGGGTTCCTCCAAGGATACGCTGGTCTTGTTTGCTCGCTGAAATAACTCGGTGCACATTTAATCAACGCCTGATTCACCGACCGCTCTTTGTTTTCCCCTTGAAGCACGATCTCACATCCTCCCTGGAGCAGTTTTCATCAATTAAAACAGTCCAGCCCTGTTCTAAAGCTACAGATGGCCAGCGTCAGACCCGACCAGATTTCAGGGTCTCCCAGCCAACTGCTCTGACATGTCAGACATGCCGGTATGCCTTGTCACTCCCCACTCCTCCACTGTAACAAAGGTTGGGCAGACTCCCCTCTGGAGCACCAGGCCCAAGTGGCTCGCAGAGACCTGAGGCGTGACGGAGCTCCAGTCTCAAGGCCAAGAGTGCACCCCCAGACCTCCTTTCAAAGCAGCCTCTCCTTTCACCCCTCCTCCTTCTGAAACCTAGTGTCCATTTAATCCTTCTTCAATTCCATCTTTTACTGCCCAAACCCTCCAATCAACACCTCCCTCCAGAACAGTCACACACACATATACACATTCCTCTTTGCATTTTCCTCACTGAATTCTCCAAATCTCACACTTGCTACTCGCCACCTCTTGGCCCCTCACCACCCCGACCGCCAAGTCCCTCCGCCCACCTCGGTTGCTTTCCAGGGGTGTGTATTTCACGCCCTGGTGGCTGGACAGGCTCTGGGTGATTTCCCAAGGTGGGGGCTGAAGGTTGGGCAGGAACCAGTGGTGTGGAGTGATGTCAGAGCAAGGACTAGGATTGTGTGTGTGTGTGTGTGTGTGTGTGTGTGCTGTCACTGCATATCTATGTGTCTGCATGTGTAGGAGTATATAGTTTGAACTCCCTTCAAAAGGCCAGCTGTACAAATGCTTCTCTGAATGAGTGAGGTGTTGAATTAACAAGCCATACGAGGCACCCTATTCTCCTGTGTTGCTCCATACACTGACCTGGCAATAATGAGGCAGAGACACATTACAATGGTCCTTTATGGGTCATGTTCTGAACATTACTAGACCAAAGGGGCTAATGTGCTGGTGTGCGGGAAGCGAGATGAAATGACAGTGCAGCGAGCCAACTGAGCGTAATGAGAATATTGTGTTTTGAATAAACCGAAATGGGGTGAATTTGCACAGGATGTGGGCCAAGGCAACGTTCCCCGCTGTGCTCAGACAGTGTTCGGGGATCTTTTTCAAACCAGCATGACAGTGCTTCCTCCGCTGTGGCTGGGCTCTCAACAGGCTTTATTTATTTATTTACCTCTATTTACTTTTGGTAGTTTGACTGAGCGCGCTAGGCTGCTTTTCAGAAATGCCCTGTTTCACCCACATTCAGTTACACACATTCACACCTCTGGGAGCCAAGGTTTCCCGACTGTTGTTCACCGAACATTTCTACTTGACCAGCCGGGTGTTAATTGCCTTGCTCAGGTCCACAAAAGTTACTTGGGAATGTGCCGGCTTTTTTCTTTTGCTCTGCCCTCATGTTCCCAGCTCAGGGATTTTAGGAAACGGCTTTCCAGTCAAAAGCCCAAATTCTCTGAGCTATCCTCATGGTTGGAGCACAAATAAGTAGACAGAGAAAAGCTTTTTTGAGTAAGCTTCAGGTTTTCTGTAGCACTCTCGGAATGACCTGCTCACCATGCTCAATATGAATGTCATAACCGCAGACATGTAGCTCATTGTATTTGGCTCCATGTCCTCAGTGTAATTAGCGAAATGTCTACATCTCAACACTTTGGCTAGAGTCAGCTACGTGACGACCATGCATGCCTCTCAAACTTTCTTTTGTTGCTTTTTTGTGATGTAGTTCAGTTATAGCCAGAGATGACTTCATCAAAAGGAGGCAGGATTCATATCTTAAAACTAAACATGTTGAACAATACACTGGCACCAGCACTAGTGCCAGACTGCAAGTGTATATGTGTGTGTGCACCAGTGCCTGTGCCTATAGGCGTACGTGACCAGCTTCCAGGAGTCCTGTCTGCCTGTCCAAGTCCCACCATTGTAACCCCACAAACAACATGCAAAGCTACTATTCAGGAAATTAATTTCTGTGGTTAACACACTGACAACCTGTCTCCTCACAGCTATTGTCAGAGTTTTTTTTCAAAGATCATGCTGTTTGTAGTGAAAGGAGATATAAAAGAAAACAAAAGGAAGGGACAGACTTGGGGAACTGTTTTCCTGTTCTCTTTGAATGCTTTTTCTACTTTTCTTTGTTCTTCGTCATTCTCCTTTTTCTAAATTTCAGGGGTTTTTTTTAAGCAAGCAATCTTATTTTAGATGAGAGGTCAGCTAATGAATAACCTGCTTGATTCCAATTGATAAAGTAACACTTTAGTTGATGAACAATCAAAGAATAAGTAAATTGAGTTAATTATGTTTTGTTTCAGGAAATGTGGTAAACATTAATCTCTGGCTACAACTTTCACATAATGGATCTCCAATATTTTTGGTGTGTGAAATGACAAATGTTAGTCAGAGATTGTAACATTGCTATTTAATAAACTCAGCCAAACCAATTCAAAAGATTTTTTTTGCAGTAACACAACTTTCTAAGCTAAATCTAACACTTTAATAACCTCCAAATTTATGCTTTTATAAAGACATGTCACTTTTCATTCGCAGTAGAAAATATTTGAATTTCCCATCTGAACCACAAACCGTAATAAATGTATAATAAGAGTAATAAAATCATAAATCAGCAAAAGGCAGCCTCTTCCAAATCTGTCTCAGCCAACAGAGATAAGCTAGGCCACATTGGGTCAGGACAAGGTAAAGAAGAAATAAGGCTGAGGCAACAGTCCTTGAAATATTGCCTGTATCTGATTGGCCTGATGGCTTTGTTTGGGAGCCAAGTTAATGTTTCCCTGGAATGTTTGTTCTGTGCTTTCTTGATGGACAATAACAGATTATTTCCATAAAAGTGGATGAACTCGTCCCGCTGTTGTTCACCAGGTCCATTTTTTTTTACAACTCTGGATCTTTTCTCTGTCTTTCATCTCTCTGGCTTGTCCTCAAGTGTCTGTGTTTCTAGAATGGGTGTTTGGCTTTCATTTCTCTTCAAGCCTGTATATCAAAGAGGAGGCAGGTGTGGTCTGTTAAGACTGTCACGCAGATGATCAAGATATGCTTTCTGGAACCAGGAGGATCCGCGGTCAGCTGTGGTCAGGAGGACTGCTTGTCTGAATGGGAAATGATTTGCAGTTCACTGGAGGAGCTCAGCTGACTGAATCTAGCCGCTCCCTGTCAGGCAGAGACGAGGAATGGGAAGACCAATATGAGAAATCCTCCTGACTTTATTATTGGATTAGCTAAACAACACCTTCGGGAACCTCTGCAGACATGCAAAGAGTTGAAAAAAAAAGCCACCTGTTGCCTGTTTGATTAGACAGTGAGACAGTGTGTATTCACGTACATACATGTGTGTCTGCATCGAAATAGTGTTGTATTTACATGCAAGTGTAGGTATCCACATACTGTACAGCAGACAAGCTCTTGCACACAAGGAAATGAAAGACAGAAAGTGTTAGCTGAGGAAAATTATATTGTTTGTTCACCTCTACAGGTGCATGTGTGGAGCAGCAGCTTTGTCCTCCCTGAATCAGAAATGGAAAGAAAAGTAATTAATCGCAGTCACTCAACATATTCAATTTTATATGTTATACAGCAAAACACTGATGATTGATATACAGTGCCTGACAAAAGTCTTGTCGCTTATCTAAGTTGTAGGAACAACAAATAATAACTTGACTTGTAGTTGATCAATTGGAATCAGAAATGGCTTATATGAAAGGCAAAGGCTTCTGGATTATGCTTATTATACCAAAATAAAGTTTTGTATCATTCATTGAGTTTTATCATTGAATTAGGACAGAAAGGTCAGATTTGGCTTGGACAAAAGTCTTGTCGTGTCTTTATATGATTCAACCAATCACAGATTAGAGTTTCACCTGTGACAAATACTGTAATTAACACATTCCTGGGTGTGTATAAAAAGAACTCCAGCACACCAGACCTTCATGTGAAGTGCAACCTGACCTCTCACAACATGCCAAAGATTCAACCACAGACCAAAGTGCTGATCATCAAGAGCCTGAAGACCAAGTCTGCTGCTGAGGTGGCAGACATCTTCAATGTATCCAAACGTCAAGTGGAGAGGATAAGAAAAAGATTTGAAGAAACTGGTGAAGTTCATGACAAGTCCAGGTCAGGCAGACCCCATAAGACAACTGTTCGAGAGGACCGTTTGTTGCTTCGACAGTCCAGGGCCAGCCCTTTTTCTGGGCTGGCCACCAGAAACCCCTGTATCTATAACAGTTTGTCGAATTCTCTCACGCAGTGGTCTCCATGGCCGAATTAGTGCTCACAAACCAGCATTAAACAGAAGACAACTAAAAAAGTGTGTTGCATTTGCAAAGGCCCACAGCTTAGTGAAAGGATGGACAGTGGAAAAGTGGCAGAAGGTTGATTTTTCTGATTAATCATCCATTGAACTGCATCCCAATTGCTGCAAATACTGCATAAGACCTGTTGGAACCCGCATGGACCCAAGATTCACCCAGAAAACAGTCAAGTTTGGTGGAGGAAAAATCATGGTTTGGGGTTACATGCAGTATGGGGGTGTGCGAGAGATCTGCAGAGTGGATGGCAACATCAACAGCCTGAAGTATCAACAAATTATTGCTGCCCATTACATTCCAAACCACAAGAGAGGGCAACTTCTTCAGCAGGATGGCACTCCTTGTCATACTTCAGCCTCCACATCAAAGTTCCTGAAAGCGAAGAAGGTCAAGGTGCTCCAGGATTGGCCAGCCCAGTCACCAGACATGAACATTATTGAGCATGTCTGGGGTAAGATAAAGGAGGAGGCTTGGAAGATGAAAGATGAAACCAAAGAATCTTGATGAACTCTGGGAGTCCTGCAAGACTGCTTTCTTTGCTATTCCAGATGACTTCATCAATACGTTATTTGAGTCATTGCCGAGACGTATGGATGTAGTCCTCCAAGCTCATTTTCTTTTTCCCAAGGCACCATGACTTTACGTATGCTCTGATGTTATTGTAGCATGTTTGTGTATTCACAATAAAGTATAATTTCTACCGTACATTACGGTATTTTTGTATGCGACAAGACTTTTGTCCAAGCCAAATCTGACCTTTCTGTCCTAATTCAATGATAAAACTCAATGAATGATACAAAACTTTATTTTGGTATAATAAGCATAATCCAGAAGCCTTTGCCTTTCATATAAGCCATTTCTGATTCCAATTGATCAACTACAAGTCAAGTTATTATTTGTTGTTCCTACAACTTAGATAAGCGACAAGACTTTTGTCAGGCACTGTATAAACACTCAGCCATAATAATTACTCTGAGTGAATGTGAAATGACTTCCTAGGCTAGTTGTACCATTGTAGCTTCTCTATAGAAACACAAAAGCCTGCTGGATATCTCATTCACTATAACCTTCCACAAATGACTACATATTGTGCTAAGAGAAGAAAATTAACCCGGCACATTAGATTAAGGAAGTAATTGGAGTGAATCTTTGACTGTATAATTGACTCAGTCAAAACTGAGAGTCAGGTCTGCGGAATGGGATATTTTTTTGTCATTTTGTCAAGCTTTTCCTCTCTCAGTTTAGTGATGCTGTACAAAACCAAACAGATGCTCAGCACGAAGAAATGACTTTAACTGTATTGTCCCTATAGTATACCGTGGACATTAAATGTAACAAATCAATGTATCTTGATTAATTTCTCACTCATTTAGGCCTACTCATAATTTATGGTGATCATTTTTTTTCCGTATTGTCAAACAAACATCTGACAACAGATGGCAGGTTAACCTTTATCACTTGGATTAATCAATGTTAACCGAGGGTAGTTGAGATATGTGGCCTTAGGGCACGTTTCCTGTTAATCATGCAAATTTTGACTGTCCCCCAAATAATCAAAGGCAGCCTAACAAAAAACTTTTGCTTTCAAAATGAATTGCTGCAGGTTCAATATTCTCTATTACCGCCTGTCCTGTGAACACGTTAACTAGCTACAGCAGCAGACTCATACACCTTTGCAGAAGGACTCCATTCATCAGCCTGTCAGCTCAATAACATCAATAGCCCCGTGGCCAGTGGTTAATCCAGCTACTTAGAGGTCCGCAGCGCCGCACCTCTCTTCTGATCACAGCAGATGTGTCCAATTCTCGGCCACCCTGATGCATTTACTCACTCGATTCAAATCATTTCCACACAGAGACACTTGAATAGACCTGCTGGTGCTGACCATGAGTGATAATCAGGCTGAGAGACTTTGTATTAAAGGTGGAGTCAGCGATTCTGGAAAAAGAGTGTTAATATTTTAACTCAACACCCCTCCCTTAAGTACTCCTTCAGAACGTTAGCATGTGCAGGATTTACCGTCCCTCTCACTTCCACTGCCTTTCTCTTTATACACCATTGGCCTTTCTCCTGTCCTGCGCACGAGTACTGGAACAGAATAGTGTTCGGCTCGATCCGAGCCACTTTCTTTCTTTCCCTTTTACAGAGCCAGGCCTGTGTATGAAAACCAGATTTATTTTCAGCGCACACACAGAGAGGACAGCTAGCGGACCGTGAGGAGATATTCGCTGAATTTGACAAAGGTATATTAGATGAGAAGGACAGACTTCAACTATAAACGCAGTGATTGCAGCATCATACAAGTATCTCCACGTAGCCTTCAGTGTCTTTAAGAGCAATGTTACAGTGCATGAGAACAATGCAAATTTCCACAGCAAGGCTCAACAAGGAAAAGCCTCTTAACTTCGATTTCCTTCTGTGTCTGTGTTATTTCCTGAGCTGAGCAGCTCTGTGTGATCTCAGGGGCTGCTCCGCAATCTGTTATTCCGGTGCTTTTTGGTTGTCTGTCTCTCTGTACAACTCCCTGCAGACCTCCCCCTACTCTGATCAGGGATCAGCAAGCTTTAACAGTGAGGATTGTCCCAAGTGTGTTTCTCTCTCTCTGTGGAGGAGGATTCTCTTACACGAGATCTGCGCCCCTAAACGCGTCTGTCAGTTCTTCTTGATTCAATTGATTTTCCTCAGTCTGAAGGCTTACAGCTGCTTATTTGAAATTGTCTTTTTTTTCTGTATGAGTTTAAGAGAGAGAGAGAAAAAAAACTAATTCACAAACATGGAAAGTGACCCTCATGTGTACATGGGTGAAAGACATGGGGTCGTGGCCTTGGCTAGCACTCATCTTTCTAACTCCAGCCTTTGACCCTCCCTGCCACAAACTGCCTCTCTCTGGCTCTAACCTTTCTCCACCTGACCCAAACCCTCATCACCCCTTTCACTGCATCAGCTCCATAAGGTAATAAACAGAACAACCAGCCTGACCTCTCCAACAAAAAGCTCAGAGGAAAACTCAGCTCTCTGTCTCATATGACAGGAATCTCTTTTTCTCTCTTTTCCATCCCTTTACAAGTCAGAGTGATGTAGAGAAAAGTGTATTGACTTTGATGGTTGGCTACAGAAACATCACAGGCGTTGTGTTCAAAGCTGTCCAAGGTAAAAGCAGATCAATACTTTTTATATTCCACTGCGGTGGAGTGCTATCGACCAGGGCCTTCACATACCCACGTCGCTTCACAACCAGCATGGCATGCCGTTCCAAAACGTGCTATTTTAATCAGAGAAAGACAATCTATATGTCTGACAAGTCTGCTCTCATCTCCATCCAAGACACTCTTCCTCTCCTGTCCTCTCTTCGCGTCTTCTTGTGGATTGATGGATCAGAAAAGTGGTCCCATCCATAGAATAAGAGTCTTAAGAGAAGCTGTCAGAACCAAAGTGACACAGAGATCGAGACGTCCACCAGAGTGCATGTGTCGTTACAAGACAGGGTGACACTTAAGAGGCTGTTTGGCAGTCTAAGTAGTAGAACTGGGGCTCAAAGTGTTCTTTGCTGGTGGGAAAAAAAGAAGCGCTTCTACAGTTTAAAAATGATGCTTTTCTGCCCTGTTTCTTTTTGAAGAGGCCTGACATATGTCTATTTCACTAGAGAAACTCTCTTAAATTCTATACTAATACTAAGTCTTCATTTCAAATATACACTAGTCTGTATACACACTTACCTCCAAACATCCTCCAGTAAATAGCTTGCAATTTCTGGATCCTTCTTTGCTGGCCTTCACAATGTAATCTAGAAACAGTTGGAGGCCTTTGTGTTGAAGACTGGGGCCCAATCACATTCATTCCACTTAATGTGATTTCACCTATCCTGCTGCTGCTGGCCTGGACCCCTACCGTCAACCTGATATAGCCAGCATATCTGCTGTGCCTCTCTTTACCTGTGAAAACTCAACACTGTCATTGGCAGAAATAGCAGATCATGATCATCATCATGCTCATCACCACCACCAGCGCAGCCATCACTCTCGCTATCATCATGTTCATCTTAACTATCACCATCATCTTATAGAGCGAGCAGTAGGTATCGCTGTCAGAATGGGGGGTTGAAATGTGAAAGTGGAGGTTTCTCTCTCTAGGCGGCCAAAACCTGCAAGGTTTGGTTTCTGACCCCACAAATAAACACAGATGTAATGTATGTCTTTTCAGAATAGGCAAACTATTGTGGTGTACAAAAGCATGCATGGAAAATATTACACTTAAGCTCTAAGTATAGCAAACACTGAGTTGTATAAACATGTTTCGTAATGCAAGAAGAAACTCTGTCATCACTGTATGATGGTAAAGTTATAATACATAAGATTTCAGTGTTGATTTGATCCGAGAGTTCAGTTTGAAATGACAGATATTGATGGCCAGGGGGAGCAAACATCCAAGAAATGCAACAGATGAAGAGCAACTCATCTATCTGTTTACAGCATTGCCAAACATACAATGGGCTGAGAAGATTCAACGCTTTACATTATCATCTAATGTGTTCTTCATTATGTGAAATGTCTGCATGCAAACATTTTTGTCCTCCATATCATATCCAGTACGTGCATGCATCATTTCCTGTTTCCACTGTGTGTGGGCAGTATCCAACATGGTAAAGTGAGGCAGTAACACCACAATGGAACACATTAAATGTATATTGCTCAAAAAGTAAATGGTAAATATAGTAGTAATATTAAAAAAATGGTTTTATAGAATACAGGAAATGTTGGTGCTAATTCAACTAGCCAGTTAAAAGTATACTCTGCTGATTTAAATCCAGCTCTGTGTCATCTTAGTGTGGGCAGTGTGTGCAGATGAACGGTGTTTGGCTTCCCTCTGGCGGACCTCAGCGGACATCCACTGCTCTGCTCTGCTCCGCGGGGAGCTCTGTGCGCTAGTACCACGGAGGGAAGCCGAACAGGGTTCATCTGCACACACTGCCATGACACAGAGCTGGATTTAAATCAGCAAAGTATCCCCCTTAAGTCTTTACATTACATACATTAATTTGGTATAAGCTGGTGCCCAAAGTGCATTTAAATTCCATAGGAACGAGAGCTAGATGTTATCAATGTCATCAATCAATCAATCATCAACAACAATCATTATGGTCAATGCTACAGTATAAGTGTCTAAAATTGTTTTTTTTATATATATATATTGTAGACCGAAACCACTTATGTTTACTGTATGCTAAATAGGGATGGTCATGTTTTTACAGTCTCATTTCAGCAAACACCTATCTATGTGCTCCCTTTGTTTCCAATCCAAGATCTTTTTCTATCAACTAGAGACGTAGTGTATGCAGGGAAACACACACGGTTACACGAAAAGCTTGCATTGCATGTGCAGTACTTGAATATGCATACTTGCACAAACACACAACCTAGAGACTCTAATCAGCAGTCAAATATCAGGAGTGAAGATATGTTGAGTAGCACTAACACAATGCTTAAGTGTTCCATCACACCAGAATGGGGGAAATAAATTATCAAAAGGCCTAGGAATACTGTATGTAGTGTGATAATGTGAAGGCAGATAAATAATGTCTGTGTTTTTCATTGGCATGCATAAAGAAGACATATTACTGTCAATCCAGTGGCACAACATGATGAGGCAATTAACTGCGCTGGATAGACTCATCTAGATATTAAAAGATTTCTTTGCATTGCAACTCCCCAGAGATTTAAGTGTAGAAGTTTGACTGTTCCCAACTTAAAACACTGCTTATTATTAAGGTCTGCTCTGGTTTGGTATCCATCCAGATGATTGGGCGGTAGGTGGAGTGAGTATTGAAACTCTGTACTAAATAGTTACCTCCTGCTGTGCTATTTGTTTTGCAGGTTGGGTTATTGATTTCTATTCATAATGCAACATATGTCTCCCATTATGTTTGCTCACCCCCCCTGTGAATTACAATAGATGGAGTACCAACTCTCTTGGTAATTCAACACTGCCATGGGTGCCAATTTTCAGTTGGTGCCAACAGCTGGTGCCCTGTAATCCCTAGTGGGTGTTCATTTCAGCTCAAAAGAAACGCCAATAATGTTAAAGTGGTACAAACAATCCACATTATTGCTTGCCAGGAATACAAATTATGTTACCAATGTACCAACCACATAGTCGCCACAAATACCAGTATATTTAACATATGAGCAAGTTTAGTCAAATCTGAATTATGGCAAGGTAATAGAAACATCTTTTACAGCCGTAATGGTTCTACAAGTGGTCAACAAAGTCATGATGAAACTAAACTAAAACGATGCCCTTGTCCTTTCTTTTCTCTTTTCATCTGCAGTATTTTGCCCTGCATGAGGATAGACAGTTTTGAGGTCAGAGTGGAAGAATGTGATTACGTGCTGTGGGTATGCTGGTGTATAGGGGCTCTACAGTATGTGGGTCATAGAGAGATAAAACATAGGGCATATTACACAATAATAAGCTCAAAATAACCTTTTATCTAAACAACATCATTACATATTACATACTTTAAAGGAATAGTTTGACATTTTCTGGGAACTACGCATATTGCCTTTATGGTAAATATAAAGCTATAGCTAACAGATGGCTTAGCTTAGCATTAACATTGAAAACGGGGAAACAGCTAGCCTGGGTCTGTATCTGCCTACCAGCACCTCTACAGTTCACTAATTACCAATGCTATATATTGTTTGTTTAATCCGTACAAAAAAGTGTAAAAATGACAAATTATGGTTTTACAGTTGCTACTTGCCTGGCAACCACACAGTGACGACAAAACTCCAGGAAGTCACTGCACAGGGCCAAACAGTAGTCCACATGTCAGTTTTACAGGTTTTACAAGATATAACATGTTTATTAGTAAACTTTTAGAGGTGCTAGGTGTAGCTTCATATTTACTGTAAAGACCCAAAAGTGGTATTGATCTTCTCATCTAACTTTAGCAACTAATAAGAGTATTTCTATTCTAAACTATTCTATTATTCTAGTATGAATAATCTAAGTATCTACCACAATGTACCATTTCAACTTATCACCAGCACTTTCTTTGCTAAATTAATCGCTGATACTCAACTGTTATCAGTAACAAAAAGTTGATGTCTGTCAAAGTGTCAGTGTTTACTATTTGTTGTATCTTTATAAATAATGTAACCCTACCCTGACCCTAACCCCTATGCACAAATTAAATATTTTAACACCTAACAGTTTTTTTTTTTTACACGTTAAGTTGTAGTCACTTGACAGTATGTTGAGTATAACACAGAGCATTCCAATTAAAGTGTGACTGTTAAATTCTGCAGTGTCGCCTTTCTCAGGATCTTTATCAGTGAAGTGTGTGGCGTGCATCACCAGGGGCGCCATATAGGGGGGAAAAGTTAGGACAATTCCAAGGGCCCATGACTGACAGGGGCCCCAACAAATAGGTAAAAACTAATATAAAAAACTAATATAAAATTATTAAACCATCATCATTCAGTATATATATTTCAAATATAATAATAAAATGAATGATCTCTTTGTTTTTACTTGTTTTTGGCAGTAAAAGTGAAATATCCCCATTGACCAAAAAGTAAACATCCATATTGACCGACCACCCCCCTGTATCTGCATGAAATGGTTTGGTCCTTCCGTAGCGCAGAACTAGCTACAGTGACCACGATGCTACCAAGTAACGTTAAATCAAAATCTGGTTTTCAAAAAAGGAAAGAGAGAAAAGAGAGAGGAAAGACAAAGGAAAAGGTGTCAAACTGTAACCCTGTTTTTCACCAAGAAAGGTGGGTAGCTTATAGTCTGTGAGTGGTATTAACCAAGGGGGTAAGCCTCTCCTCGGACCGCGAACCTCCTATGGCGCCATTTTAATGCTACAAAGCGATCACCCCCCGTTAGCATTCCATTGACTGCCATTCATTTTGGCGCCACTTTGACAGCGAATAACTTTACATCTGAAGCGTTTAAAGTCTTTATTTGTCCATTGTTTATTTCTAAAGAAACACGACAATGTATAAAAGGCTCCATTACCTTGTACCTCACGTTATGGCTCCGTAGCAGACGTTTTTATAAAAATAGGCTAATGATTGTGTCATAACCACGCGACTTACTGTCGCATAGTAGAGAAATTACCGTATAGTACAGGAGAAGCGCGCAGGCAGTTTCGTCTCACATTAGCTGTTTAAGTGTAATTACTAATGTTAACTAGCATTTTAGTTAGCAATAATTAGCCTGTGCCTATGTTATCTCCTTACATATACCTACGCTCTTCGTCTCTGCAAGATTGGGAATGATTGAGATTTCTCTTGGCACAGCTACCAGAAGACTTACAACTTTCAGACACGTTGCTCATAGCACATTTACGTCGTCTCTCTCAGTTGGAGGCTGCGCAGTAGCGCTCAGCGCTCACCGGAAAAGTGCTTCTAACGGCCTTCACTGGTCTGCATCCAGAGCAACGGGATCTGTTGGTCCATTCTTATATACAGTCTATGGTATTAACCTGTTGGCTTAATGTCCATAGTGACATAAGCTAGCTAGCTACAGACTAATCCAATCACCATTTAATCAGTGCAGGGAAACGTTTAGCAAGATATTCATATTGAATCATTGTCCCTGCCCCTTTTAGCAGACTTAACAACAGATGAGTCAGCAGCACCCCAGTCTCCCCCTAACTGTGCCCCTCCCTGTCCCAGTGAAGAAGGTGAGCAACACTGTGTTCAATGACATGCCAGTTAGCATCATTGCAGGGAGTCTGTGGTGATTTCTCTGTCTTTCATTAATAATTATAATAATAATTAATAATAATAATAATAATAATTTTGTTGAGAATTTTCCATTTTGTTAAATTTTACAATAAAAATACATTGAGACTGTAAAAGATGGCCTTCAGCACATTTTTTATGGTTGCTTTTAATCTTGCATCAAATAGTGAACTGCATACTAGACTTGCATGCATGTACAAATCACCAGCAGTAAATATTGTGCTAGTGCTAGTATTGAACTACAAGAAGCAAGACAGTTGCAAGCCTTTAATTAGAGTTATGTAAAGCTTTTGATGGGACAGTTAGGTCCTAGAGATGTGGTGACAACAGCTGCACAGAGGGGGCCAATTTTTTGTCATGGGGCCCAAAGTTCCTGGCGGCGCCCCTGTGCATCACCGTATGCTGCTCCTGGGGAGGAGCGTACCTCCATCTCCACTTCTCCTCAAAACCTTTTCCTGAACACAAGCAAATCATGAATAAAGTAAAACGAGTACCTTTACTTGACCTGGGCTCCCCACTAGATTATCTTTCTATATACCAAGTCACATTCCTTGTTTGGTGAATAATTTTTGTCACTCTAATAAATTAATATTAGTCTTACCATATGCACCAACTAGATTAAATTACTTGAAAGCCGAACAGTATTTTCAGTGAAATAAAGCACGTGAGCAGCATGTACTGCAGGCATATCAATTCTTTATATTTATTATTATATTTAGTCCAGTACTTGTAGCTCTCCTACTTTATATATTTCTGCATATATAGAAATGAAATATATCTGTCCTCTCTGTTCATGTGAGACCTATTAGATGTTGGTCTCATCTGAGAGAAAGGTTTGTTTTATAGTTCTTTTTAAATGTAGGGAGTAAGGATAGAAGATCTTTACAGATTGCAGAACTCTCTGGGACAAACATGTGATTTTTGACTTTTTAAACAAACCTGACTTGACAAGTATCTCATGACGATGGCATTCACAGATAAGTGCCGACTTCCTGGTTTTTTTTGGCTGTGGAAGGAGTCACAAGCTTGCACAGGCCGCCATGGGGTTGATTATCTTGCAGCTCCATGGCCACGCTCCATACGGAAACATCACTGTGTCTCTTCTTTGTGTGGTGTTATAAGGCAGGCAGGATCCTGGCATGGCCTCTAGATTTCCACTGTGAGCTTTTTATGGTCAGCTTGAATAGTGCACTGATGAAAAATGGAGATCACTTCAGGATCCACTGTTCCTTTGTTGCTCTTGCGAACCACATTTATTAAAAAAGTTTTTTTTACGTCTTGTGACCCAGACTGATTTTTGTGCCAATTTCTATGCTAATCTGGGAAAATGTATCGGTATTCTTTCATGATACAAAGCAACCACTTCTTCCCAGGTACTATTTTATTCAGACAGTCTTTTATTTTGTCTTCATAGAGGTAAGGAGCTGAGAACGTATTCATATTGGTTTGCTGTTTTTTGATCTGACATTTTGAAATGAAACATTTGCATTCATGCCATACCATTCTACAACTCTCAGTCCCATATTGTATTAACCCTTGTAACCTTCTATGGATCTGGCCCTGTTACAGGACTTTTGTGTGCTTGCAGAGGCTTTCGGTCTCTCCTCTGAGATGCGAGGAGGGCACAAAATGATTGTTATGCTATGATTCATCCTTACATGTACACATCGATGTACATACATGCGGGTGCACACAGAAATATGGGGACATGAAGCGTATACCTTGCTCAGGCCAGATCATTAATGCAGCCTCACAGTACCAGGCCAGATCCAATGCTCAGCACAGCACACACATATAATTGACTGTAAATGTCTGTCAGACTTTCATCACCTGCCACCGCACCTAAAGTTTGTTCTTGTTCGTCCGCTCTTATCCTTCCCTGAAATCCCAGTCAATATGTTTGTTTTGGGAGAATGTGTGGTAGGCAGGAAAGTAAAAGGGTGAGAAAGACTGTTTGATTAAAAGGCTGTATTGACAGATTTGAGTTAACAGGAACAAATCTCTATTATGTGACTCAATATGATGGTCATCACACTCATGGGAGGGAGTAAGTATGTGTTTGTGGGTATATGAGTACATCATGAGTGTTTATGTGGGTGTGTGGTTTGATATATGTTGCTACTCTAAGTGGTGGAGTATTTCTGTCATACTCTGTCTCTGCCTGAAGTTAAAGCCTATAGTGTCCTGTTGTTAAATCATTTTACTCAGTGGAGAGTATTGGAAGAAATACCAAAGGTACAGTTAAGACTTTAACTCACTGACAAAACCTCATATGTGATCTGAGACTGGTTAAAAACTCGGAGGGAATACCACTGGAAAAATATTTTCTGTGTATAGGCTGCGTAAACCAAAAGCTCAAGTGGCCAGCAGCCTACACAAACATGAGAACATCAGTTGTATGTAAATGCATACATACAGTATACTGTATATTACAAGTGCTTTCTAAAAGCCCTATTCCCCTGGAGGAACTTATCAAAAAACCAGGAGCATTTTAAAGAACTTTACTTGCATTTCCATCAGAGGAAATTAGGTCTAAATTTGTGAGTAGTCCTGATACCAGTGTCACATATGTATGGTGAATATGAAGCCACTGCCAGCAGCTGGTTAGCTTGGCTTAGCTTAGCACAAAGACTGGAAACTGGGTGAATCAGCTAACCTGGCTTAGGGGCTGAATGGTGCATGTGTGTTACAAAGTACATTGGTAGTTCTACCCTTGGGTGTCGTGTGTCACTGGCTGCCCATGCATGAATAACAATAGTCTTAGTTTTGTGTGGGTAGAAATTGTATACACACTCTAGAGGTGTGTGTGTGTGTGTGTGTGTGTGTGTGTGTGTGTGTGTGTGTGTCAAAAGAGAGATGTGATTCAATCTTGACAAGTAAAGCCAGTTAAGCAGCAAGGGCACACATGAAGAGAGAGAAGTTGTCTGCCCGGGGAGGGCAATGTAAAAGTGTGGGCGAAAGGAGCTGAAAATGTCACAGTGAAGAAGAAAGACTGTTTAGGCAGTGAGGGATGAGAAGAGAAATGCAATCTGGGCCCAGACAGAGGTGTAACAGACCAATTTGTTTGTGGTGTAATGGAGAGAAGATGGGTTGGCCTGGGTGATAAGTTGGCCAGGTCTGGGCATGGCTGTACTGGGAGGATAAGAGGGGTTCTAAGTCTGTATGGAAAACATTCAGATAGACAAATATATATGCAGCTGAGAAAAAAAAATGAAGTTAACAGGGATAGAAAGGCGTAGTCCTAGATGTTTATATTTCAGCAATATAAAGCAAACGGCTTTTTTACAGAGCTGCTGTTAAGTCTTTGGGGGAAGTTCAAGCCACATCTCAAAGGATCCATTACAAGTCTTATCGTCTCAAGTCACGTCACATGTGGTACAGGTCCAGAAACAGCCCAAAAAACATGGCTACCATGTGGGCCCACCATCCACAAGGATAGGCATAATGGTTTGATGAATTGCCAATCAGATGCACAGGCAGCAGACTGCAGACTGACTGCTGGCTACAGAGATAGCTTTTGGAATCTCACCTTTCGGGTAGGGAAGAGTCTAGTAGAGTGATACCAACTGTCGTTTGAGACATAATGTTATAGGCTTGGTCACACCAGAAAGTGGCACAGCAAAATTCATATGCTTTCCTTAGCGAAATATTTTAGATATTAGAGTTTTACCAGTTCTTTCTGGAGCAGTTTATACTCTGACAAAGAAGGTGAAATAAAAGTGGATGGTGCAACACAGATAATAACAATATCTGACCCCACTTGGACTTGCTGGCTCTTTTCGCAAATGTCAAAACTGTCAAGATGACTTGCTATTGGTCACTTTTGCAGGTCAAATTTTACGCTGAGCAAATCCACTGATCAATATTACTGTTATAAATGCTGATGTTACCAGGCCTTATCATCATATGCCTCATCATATCCTCACCCTTATCAGATGCATTTGATCTGAATAGGTGGCACGGTCAGATTACACATGCAGTCTGGTCTGGGAATGTTTTGGGATTAATCCTTTTAATTGACTTTCCAAACACCACTGTCGTTTAATAAGCCTACTCAAGGCCTGACTGCTGCTGTTTTATTCAGCTTGTATTGCCCCAGTATTTATTGGGTCAAAATTAACATTTTTGATTTAATCATCAGCATGAATTATGTGACTTGCAACTTGTTTTCAAGTCAAGTCTTCAGGCAAGTAAGTCCCTGAAGAAAAACAAGTCAAAGTCAAGTTTCAGGTCTTAATTTTCACAACTTAAATTCAACTTCAAGATCCAAATCTCTTGTTTGCTTTTCTCATTTCACATTCTTCTGTCAGAAGACATTCTTCTTTTTTTTGTCAGTTTAGAGATTATTTTCTTTGCAGCAGTACTGAAGTAAATCTTGTGCTGGGAAAATGTATGTAAGCAGAAGCACATACCATAAATATGACAATTGTTTTGTGTTCAAATAAATAGCAGTGTTTAAAATTCCAAGTTTTCGGTAGCGGGGCTCAGCTTTTGTTATGTTTGGATTACAAAAAAGGGCTTTTTCAGCAGTACTGCTATGGGCAAACTAGATTGGCAGCTGGTGTTACTGGGAAGAGCAGTAGAGTAGGAGCAAAGGGTCAGGCCAAGAGGTCAGGAGTTGACCCACCAGGAGAGAACGAAGAGAAGAGGAAGAGAGGGGAAGAGAAAAGTGATATGGGAGGAAGGGACCTAGAACACTGGCACATGGAGATGGAGGAGAGAAAATGAAGGGAGGGAGGAGAAGATGAGGGCAGAAAGGTGACACACTCAGACAGAGAGAAAGAGAGAGGGATGGGGGGAAGATGGAGAAAAGGATGAGGGGAGTAGGGGATGCTGCTGATCCACCGGTTTGACCTTGCAGACAGTCTGCGGTCTCACCTCGTATGTGTACATGTGAGAGTGCACACATGCTTTTGCATACTTGTGTGTGTGTTTATGTGTATGTGTGTGTGAGAGTCTGTGTGAGTGTTTTTGTTTCCAGCATGAGCAAGATGTGCTTTATTTGCCAGGCAGGGTCAGGGCAACACGACCACACACAAACAAGTCCATCCGTTACACCACAGAGAAATCTCTCATCTCTCTAATCTCAACTACAAACAACAAATCAACGACCAAAACAATCTGCCTGGACAATTGATCAAAAAGGGCTTACCTACTGTAAAACTTTTTTTTTTTTAAGATTAAGATTTTTGCTCTTTTCTGCCTTTATTTGAATGGACAGATAGGTGAGAAAGGGGAAAGAGAGGGGGAAGACATGCAGGAAACCATCACAGGTCGGACTCAAACCCCGGACCTCTGCATCGAGGCACAAACCTCTCAGCATACGTGTGCCTGCTCTACCCACTGAGCCAGACCTTGACACGGGGCAGATAGTGGTTGCAAATGCTATGCAATCCATGGTGCTATCAGCGGTCGCAATCCAGTCATTGAATTTGTCAGTGTTTAGTATGTTGTTGGTACTCTTTTTTTACAATGGGCTTGTGTGTGTGCGTGCAAAATCCAAATCGTTGATATTAACTTTAAATGCATCTTATATATTTTTAAAATCATTAACAAAAGAGGAAATTTAGCAGGGCTTATTTTCTGATGTGCACTTGTACTGGTCTGAAACACAGAAAAGAAGCATGTCTATATGTGGGGTTGGTTTCTTTTTGTTATATTTAGTTTGCTTGGTTAGGGTTGATGGGCTTTTCTGCATTTGTTGATCTCTAAACTCTCAGATTTCAGGTAGAGTCTCTCTTCTCTGTGTAGTTCATTATTCATGGTTTGTTAACCAATAGTCCATTAGTAAATGGTTATGGCTTTATCTATTAAATCTGCAGTTGTAAATGTTTATAAGTTGTTAACAAATGGATTTTGCTCAGAATGCTTTTTTTGCAGAAGGTACTAAGTGGTTGCAAAATCCTTTTAAGGGGTCTTTCTGAAAAGGAAGCAAGTTACATGTGAGGAGGTTATACACCTTCCAAATACAGTTTTCTCAACCTAGCAACCCAAAACTTGTCCCTACTTACGACCTATGAAGCATTAACAATTGTATAAGCTTTTTCTTATAAAATATATGCATTATTAGAAAGTGGTCCCCATATGTATTTTTTAGCTAAAATTGCACAGCCAAACTCCTGGTTTGTCACAGAAAAGCAACCCCTTTACTGTACCAGGTAACTTGCTGTTTGTATGCTGCCTTATATTTGAGCAGGATTAAAGATAAAATGGGATTCCCACTTCTCACTTTTTTGTTTCTGTTTAATTAGAAGATGGGGAAATTCCCCTTTAACAAAAAATCTAATTCTACGGTTGCAGGTGACTTTTAATTATTCAAAACTAACATTACTGTAACATAATCACACAGTCTTCTTAAAGTTTACAATGAGACATACCTGTTCTTCAGTTCCTGGACTCAATTTTTTAAAATCTATCATGTGAAAAATGTTGGTGATTATTGTTAACTCTTGTATCTGCAGTGTTTAGTCTCAAAATATTGCATCAAGGCCACTGCCATGGTGCAACATATCGACCATTGTTTGATTAATGACGGTGGCTATCTCTGTTGCAATCATCTCTCATCCTCTGGTAATCACAGCCTCACTTGCCCATCTGTCTGCTCTACCTTTAAATCACACCATCTACCTGTCTGCAACCAGAGCCCCAGTAATGATCCAATCTGCCCTTGTTTCTTGGTGTAAAAATAGTCAGATACATAATTAACATCATCGCTCATAACAGCTCCAATAACTGACTGTCTTGCAGGGAATGAAGGATGAGGGTTCGGCTCATCTAAAGGCAGAATGTTGTTAGTCTAAAAACTACTCAATCATCCTGTCTTTACACTTCCTGCATTGCAATTGGAAGGTTGCCAAACACTGCTGCAGTTCTTTATTTGCACTCAATTTAGATGGTTTGGCGCCCAGGCTGTTTTGTGTGTGTGTGTGTGTGTGTGTGTGTACTGTGTCCCAGTCTCTTCTGTCTCCCTTATCGCTCTCTTATTCACTCCTTTTCTGCCTTACTCTCCCTATTTCCCCTCTGCTTTTCTTCTGCCATTTGTCTGTCTTCTGTCATATATTTTCTGTTTCTTTTCCATCTGTGGTTTCACTCATCTCTTTTTCTTTTGTCTTTTAAAACTCCCTACCTCCTCTCCCCTCTTCATCACTCTCCCTCCCTCTCTTTGTCTCTCATGTCATCTCCTCCTTCTGTCTCTTGACTCATGGTTTTACTTGATTTCTTGCTCAATCTTAGCTTGCCGTTAGTCTGCCTAGGTTGAGGGGTTATGGAGTTTACTGTGCTTTAACAGAGCCAGATCCTCGTTGTAGAGGCTGTCTTGTCTGCTTTCCACACACCAGGCTGAGAGTGGCTAGCTCAGGACGTGCTCATTATTTGCCACACAACCAGTGGTGGCCTTCCTCCACACACACACACACACACACACACACACACACACACACACACACACACACACACACACACACACACACACACACACACACACACACACCATTAAGTTATTTAGCTCGACGCTGACATAACTGACTCATTAAAATCTGAAAACTCAGACTGTGAATCCATCACTAAGTCAGCCACAGGTGGGATGAAAAAAGAAGCGTATTCTGCAGGAAGCTGTCTTCTTTAACATGTATTAGAAATTCTAGCTGTGTGGTCAGCAGGCTTGCAAAGTGAACTAATAGACTTTACTGACTTCTCTCTTCTTTTAAGAATACACCTGAAGGCTTCAACTTGTTAATGATGCTGTGAAAGTTGAGTTGCATTATGACTTGTCACTTTGCAAGTTAACATTCATATTCCAAATGTCATTCTTCTATTCTAAGACTTAAGCTGCATTCACACCAAATCAGGCGTTGCAGCAATTAGCGCAGGGTTGTGCGACGTTGTGGGAGTTTCACTTAAATGGCTCAATTGTGTCTCCATTGTATTTCATCTAAACAGTGGTAGGTTACATGACTGGCCACCACAGCGTGATGTCCGGTGTTTCCTGCGTTCCCCATCGCCGCAGCCTAAATACACCACTCACATTCAAATAAATGGGAGGACTGGCATTTTTGTTGCAATGTCTGATTTGGCGGGAATGCAGCCTCACAGGAACAGCTTTTGAATTACTCTATCTTTGTCAGCAATATGCTGCTGTGCTGCTGTGACATTTACTAACCTTGGTACCTGCTGTGTTTGTGTACCATTCGAGTTCTTTGTCGGCTGGGACGGAGCTGGCGAGTGACATAGACCATATTTATGGAGCTCCTGTCTTCATATAAAATGCATTTATATATTACTAATTTACTCTGCCAGATACATTTAGGATGAAAAGCACTTAATCATCACTTTCACTGACAGCAGGTATTTTCCTATTCCAGGAAGTGTGACATCCTTAACATCGAGTTAGGAAAAGACCGTGATTTTGTGGTTTTTGGTATTATGGTTAAATATTAATTTCATGTCTTGTCTCTGTGTCAAGTTTCTGTTTTTAGTTCATTCCATGTTTTCTATTAGTTTTCCATTTCCTGTTTTATTTTGGTAGTCTCTCTGTTATCCCATGTGTTGTCTGGTTTTACTACCTGTCTTTTACTTTCCCGCCTGTGTGATTACCTGTCCCCGCCCTTAAGTGTTTCACCTGTGTCTCATTGTCTCCCCTGTCTTGTGTATTTAAGTTCAGTCTTCCCGTTACCCCAGTGCAAGATCGTCTGCTTCCTTGTGTTCAGCCTTCAAGCGTTTTTCCCTGTGTCCTGTTTTCCTGAGTTCCTGTTTTCTCTTGGATTTTGACCATTGCCTGTTTTCTCAGATTTCCCTTTGCCTGCCGTTTACGGGACACTGTTGCTTGTGTTTTATTAGCTTGCTAATAAACCACTGTATATTACGTACCTGAGTCGTGCAGTATGGGTCCATTCTCTGTGTGCGTGATAATTAAGAAAGTAATGCATCCTATTTCATGCTTTCAGTCAATACTAACTTTTATTTTATTTTACTTTTAAGTACTTAAGATAACACAATAACTACAACACTGTTAATCATGCATTGGATGCCAGATATTGGAGAAAAAAAACGAATGAAATATGTTGCTAGTGAATGTTTTGTAGATACTTTCAGCATGAACATTTTGCTTTAGCATTTCTGTGGCTCTGTTTGTTTACACCTTGTTTACAACAGAATTGACTTGTCAGACTGGGCAGGGGATTCCAGTAAATCAGTGGTGTTTTCAATCACTTGTTATAAATGTCTGAATTGAGCCCTGGGTCTGGCAAGACCTGGTTGGCCCTTCAGTTGAATAGTTGCCTGTTTCCCTCCATCTCTGTCTCTCCTTTTTATGCTCCTTTACCATACCACCAGGGTTGACTCTGCCATCTGATAGCAGTCCAGTGAATTCAGCAGGGCTTCAGCTAGCCAGAACAAAGACTAGAGCAGTGACCTGGCATTCCATTGCTGAAGAGCCAATGCCAAGCCCACTGATTGAAACCTCCCCTCTGCCAGCTCCCCCTTTCCTCCGTCCTTCTTCCCCCTACGCCACTCTTAAAGCTCCAACCCTGCCTCCCCCCTTAGTCCACTCCACTTGACTGCTGCAGGAACGCATAAAGAGGTATAGAGAGCCACTGAGCGTGAGAGAGAAATAGAGTAGGTGAGCTCTCGATCAGAATGCGAGCAGTGCTTGACTCTTCCAAGCACACAAACAAACTTGTCTGCTGGAGAGTTTGGCACACATTGACCTGACCTTATAGTCCAAGGTGCATGTGCTCTTTGACAAACTGCAGCTCCAAAGTTTTCCTTCACCTCTTAAGTGCATGACACAGAATATCAATAAGCATCAAGATTGGCGTGCCATCAGACTCCTACTGAGAGTTTTTCTTTTAAGACCTATATCTACAGAAGGGTCATAATGGAGAAAATTACGCATTCACTTCATAATGTCACTGTACTGCTGTCACCTCTGTAATAATAATGTTGTTATTGAAATATACTTGAAGGCCATTTTATAACACACACTGCACTTGCATCCTTTTTATCTGGAATGTATCAGTGCAGCATATTCACAAGAGGAGGAGGATCTTGGTCCCATTTAATCTAGCTTTGTGACTGGTCGAAAAGAAGCTGTAGTTTCACACTATTTACTATTTAAGTCATCCGCCACCCTGACCTCCACACCCATACTTGGCTAAATAAAGGGCACACTCCTGCGGCACTGAATATTGGCATTGGAGTTAAATTGCTTGCTGAAACAAACTCAACCTGACATTATATTTTACAATTACAACAGACATGCTTGCTTTCGTTAATGCCTCACATGCCCGTCTCTTAGGCTTGCTGTCTATTTCTCACTGAGAAACACACAGGAAGACACATTGATGATTTTGGCCCAATATTACTAACAGCATTGTCACCATGCACAGTCACAGAGACACAGAGACCAATTTCTTCTCCTAAAAATGCATTTTAATAACCTGGCAGTAGCCCAAAATTTAATAAAACATCCATACCAGACTTGAAACCTGATACATTGTTGGGGTTCATCAGGCATGGCTACAATAGTGGAACTCAGATTTACAAACAATATATTTTTCCGGCATTCACTATCTAACTGGGACATTTTGGGACAGATTGGTGAAGATTTGCTTTGGAGAAAATACACACAGCGATACACTGGAAAGAGTAAATTACGTTTAACCATGTATTCAAATGTTCCACCAAAACAAGTCCCTTCCTGAGACCAATTTGCAGATTCACCATTGCTGCGACCGTAGTTTAGCACCGCCCAAGACAATTGTCATTGGTATAAAGAAATGCAAACAACCCAGAGCGTTTTTTTCCTTCTATCCAGAAGTGTATGTGTGGAGGGGCCAGACCTTACTCCGCATTGCTGTGGAGATAAGCGAGACTAGCTTAGATCCCTGCATAATTGTGTTTAAATTATGCTGTAAAAGTCCCAAAAGGTCTACACAACATTGTCTCTAAACACTGCTTAAGCTGCTCCTTGTTGTGAGTGTTTGGCATTAAAAAAGGTGATATTAGCATATTATTCACACATTGTCACAAACTTTGTCCTTTACATTTTCCTTTATGGCCATCATCAGTAAAAAAGAAGTAGATGTGCACATTGTTTTGATTAACACAAAAGATAAATGTTGTTACATCCCAATCTTGGTGTTCCTAGAAGTTGGCTGGGTGTAGCAGATTTGAAGCAGTTTTCATCAGGGTTTCTGTTGCAGTTAGATGGAAACAGGCTCTCCCTTTAATTAGAGAAACAGTCTCTTCCAGAGAGGTGACACTGCTCTCTTTCACTAAAGAGGAAGTATGACATATGGATACTAAACTACAATACCTGGTGCAAATGTGTGTGGGTGTTCAGATGTGTTACAGTTTGTCTGTGGGTGTTTGTCAGTCCAACAAACAAAACAGTTTAAGACCATCTGCCTTGTTAATGGGGGAGCGCGGTGCCAGTAGATGCTTTGATAGCAACCTTTGAAAATATGGACATCTGTGTGTGGTGTGGGTTGTGTGTGTGTGGTGTGGGTTGTGTGTGTGTGTGTGTGTGTGTGTGTGTGTTGTTGGGAGAGATGGCTCCATCTGTTTGTATTGTTTATCTCCTTGATTACTCCGCTTCCAGCAAACTTGCATTCTGAGACTGTTTTGGAACACACACCCACTCATACCTGCAAAGAAGCTTGTGTACACACACACACACACACACACACGCACACACGCACACACACACACACACACACACACACACACACACACACACACACACACACACACACACACACACACACAATGAAAACTGAGATACATATCCTAGTGAGTACAGTATGTGCACCAATGTGTATTCGGGAAATACAGTACAGTATAAATAGAAAACTTATGAAAGGCCAGTGATTGTCATTGTTCAAAAGAGTTTTTGTCCTTTCTCCAAACGGCTGAAAATTCGCAGATAATGAAATTTGTTTTGTTTATTATAACTTAATTGTTGCTTAATCTTAGAGCAAGATTCACCTTTTCTCTTCCGAAGGGGTTTGCTTTTGCAATGCTGTTGCTTGTGTGTGTGTGTGTGTGTGTGTGTGTGTGTGTTTTTGTGTGTATATGTGTGAATATATTGGGGGTCATGTCCTGTGATGTCAGTGTGTGCATGTGTGAAATGGCCCATGCATCAGGCTCCTGGGATCTGAGAGAAATAAGGCAGAGACAGGGGCAAAAGGTTAATAAACACACATGTATGCGCGTTAACGCACTCATACACGCACAGCAATGTCTCACCAGACACCAGACGTATGCATTCATACGTCATTATTTCACTTTTGTTTTTCGTTCAAATGAATTTATAGAAGCATTGAATAGTTCTAAGTGCAAAACTTACTGTGAGTCATTAAACCATGTCTGAGCTCAGCTGAATAGAGGTCTGACTTAAGTGCGTCTCCTTTTTGTTTTAATGTTGGGAACATATACTCGTACACATATACACATGTGCAGCCACAGGTATCACAAACACGGCACGTGTTTTGACCCTGGGGCCAGCGGTGCACTGCAAGATTGGCTTGTGGCCCTGAGGGACCCTACTCTGTCTCTGTTCATATTATTCAAAAGAATAAAGCTTTTTTTTTTTTTTTTTCAAGTTAATTGAAATTCGAAACAAACCGATTAAGAGCTAAGAGACCTCCCTGGAAGAAGGAGCGCTGGCATTTAACATGCAGACCCAGTGTTTAGGCCCAGTCCTTTCAAAAAGCAACACAACCAAACCAATTTTCCTGAGAACGGCACAGCAAATTTCTTGCGGATGAGTTTTGGCTGAAGCCCAGATATACAAAGTGAAATGAAGGCTTCATGGTTTATCAAAGCAGCCATAGTGTTTATTCTACTAGGAGCAAACACACAGGGTGCCTAATAACACTGGCAGGGGATATTTCCTCCAACACATATACAAGAGGACCTGAAAGCTACTGTATGGCCCTCAGTGAAATTTATGTGAACAGGCTTATGTTCACACAAAGGTGAGTGCATCTTGCATTGCACGAGATATGAGACCTTGTATGGAAATAAAGATTCAAATGCCATGAAAACACTTTACGTGCACATATCCCCCTATTCAGGTGACAGCTGTAGTGTTAAACTGCTGGAATGAGAGACTATGTCAGACTTGAGACATTTGGTAAACAGTGGGGGTGTGACGGTGTAATGCAATGTAGCAATGTTAATCCTCTCAGAGGTCAGTGGTCAGTATTTTTAAAAGACTTATTTGTGCAGAACAACGTCACAGTCACTACACCAGGATTGCGAGGAGCTAAGACACACTTAGTGATCCTGGGATCAAGTGAAAGCATGAAAAACACATTGTAAATTTAGGAAATGTGTGAGAGCCAAAGGGACTTTTGTTTTTGGTCTGTGTAAAATTTGAGCTCCTATGTTTTCTTTAATATTCTCTCGGTGTGTATCTGTGGCTTTAATGAAACCATATATCCTACAGAAAATGAATCACTAATTAGATTTGCCAAATGTATTTGAAAGACATGTAATTGCTGCTTGGATCACATTCTGCAATGTTTTTTACAGTCCAAGAAGTGTGACATCCTTATACTATAGGGTCGAGGTTAAGGTTTGGGCATACAAAGCACAGGACTGTTATGGGTTTAGGCATCTAACTTATAAACATTTTGATTTGACAGCAGTTAACAGATATGTTCAATAAACCTTTCCTCATTATGTTGATTAAAAAAACCTAATCTGGTGGATTTACATTTCCTACAAAACTGCTTTGCAAATATACTTAAGCGTATTTTTTAGGGAACAGGGTTGCAGAGTGCTGTGTTTTCACAGCCTCTTATTGTATATCTCAGCCAACATTAGCATAGCAGAGCACTAGGCTGTGTGCTTACACAGTACAGTGTTACCCACTGTGAGAACACTTGCACGCAGAAACACATTCGGTAAATACTACCTATCTAAGTCCCTTTGTGCCATTGCTCCGAGAGGGCTGAATTTATTCTTTGCTTACTTATTTGATGTCGAAAGAGTGTATCAAGTCCAATCGCATCAATCACATGAAAGACCTGCTGTGTAACGTGAGGAATGGCACACATGATACATACACACATAGGCGCACACTGGCGCACAGTCTGGTAAACCTTTATAGTTGGATCAGCGTCCTGATCTTGAGTGAGACAGTGCGCTTGTCAGCAGTATCTCTAGGCTACACTAAATGCAGAGTGCATTCATAGAAAGCAGGCAGGAGTATGACTTTATAGTATTTAACTGCCACCGTCTGTCTCTATCTGGGGGTCAAAGTCACGCTGTCTTTCTCCCTGCAGCACAACACACCCTTGTTGCCCTTTCTCTATCTCAAGCTTTCCCACATACAGTAGATAAATATACTGAGAAGAAAGAAGAAGCCATTTAAGCTGCTCTTCTGACTGCCCCCCCTCCAACAGAGAGCGACTGGTGTTAGATGCAGGTCTGACTAACCAGAGAGCGCTCTTTATTTCCCACAGGTCAGCTGATGCGTTCTCTCCACTATCATGGGCATTATCCATACCCGGCCCTCCACCGCTGAATGGACAGACGTGTCAGAAGTGCCTGTGTGTGTCTGATGCGACGGGCATGATACATCTCATCACATGCTTCTCCTTAGCGGATTAACAGGCAGGCTTCCAACAGCATTTATGCCAATGCTCCTGTGGGGACTGGCTTTGTGCAGGCAACGGGAAAATTCAATCACTGCCTAAAGGATAGGAACGGGCGGAATGAAACGGTGCTTTGGTTCCATTTCCGTGTTAACTGCTGTTTTTCAAAGCTACAAATGAGGAAAGAGAGAGAGAGAGAGCTTGAATGCAACTTCTCAATCTGTCCCGCTCATATTTCTGTCTCTTAGTCATGGAAATGGGTTGTGGCAGGTTGGATTTAGGAAATGGATCACAAGGACACACCTGGTGTCTAATGTCTAGACAGATCTCATGATAAACTAGGTTCTGAAGTTTGCATAGGTTTAAATCCACATCACCTGTGTTGCTGGTGAAAATAAATATTGATAATGATGTGGAAGAGATCCCATTCAAATGGCATTTTCAGATATGAAAACCTCCACAGCGTTTTGAAGTCAGCTTCATGTCAAAATAAATCCCAATGGTGAGAATATGGACATGGACATGTAGAATTTCTCAATTCCATTTTTGTTAGCTTAAATTGAAATACTTTTGTATAATGAATTGACTACTTTCACTAGTTTGCTTTTTTTAGGTCACATATTAGCACAGCAACAATAACGTATTGCCTTGTGAAGCTCAAACTGATAAAATGTGATACAAAAAAGTTGGATTTTCTCGTGCTACACCATCATTTTTCACATGCTAGACTTTTATATAACCTACAGTTTTTTAAGCATTCCCTCAATTTTCCATTTGCACCACTTTCAGCAGGAAGGACATGTGAAGTGGTGAAAAGAGGCACAATATGTTGTATGTTCTAAAGAAATACTAGGATGTGTTAAAAAACAACTCTTATTAGAGTGCTAGAAAGAACAAGCTATGCACAATAAAAAGTACATGACCTCTGCTGGCACCCTCAAACCAAGAAGAGAAAGAAAAGAAGGGGATTTTATGTATGTGACAAGATGTGTGTGTGACTCCAACATTATGCTAGAGCACAGTATGCCTACTTGATACACTATACTAGACATCTGTTCATGCATTTATGCCTCAGAGGATATTACCACGTTGATAGATATCTCCTAGAAACATCTGCCTAGAAATACACCCCAGTCCCAGGCAAAATAACACAATTGTCAAAAACACTCGAGTATAGTTCGCCAAGCTTGCCAACATCCAAAGGGAAGATGTCGATGTCTTAATTTGATCACATTATTACCTACGCCAGCACAAGCACAATGTAAGCAACTGTCAGGAAACTTTAATGCATGCAGTCTCTCTCTCTCTCTCTCTCTCTCTCTCTCTCTCTCTCTCTATATATATATATATATATATATATATATATATATATAGTATAAATGTACTGGTGATACATTCTTGAGTGTATTTGACAGTTGTGTTATTAAGCCCAAGCTAACAGCATCTCTGAATACAGACATTTACACGTGTAGAGTTCAGAAATGACAAAAAAAAGGCAATACTTGTCAAAATTTCAATTATCCTCTTCATTAATTGGGCTCCAGTTAAATCTAGTGTGGCAGAGGTGCCATTTACAACATGTCATTTTTTTGTGTGTGAAGATGCATTATGACTCCTTCAGTACTTGAAACCTAAACTTTATTATTATGAGACTGACTTGGGACTTTGCCCCACCTCTGGCAGGTACTAGTTGTCTGAGATGTTGTCAGTCCTAAATCCCTGAGTGCAACTGAATGAGTAATGGATGTGCGTGTACTTGAATGTGAATATGCGCATGAATGCTCTGGTGGTTGTATACCTCTGTGTGCTGTGAGTGTTTGTGTGTCTGGCTGCTGTGGGACGCAGAGAGGAACAGACAGAGAGAGAGAAAGAAAGAAAAAAAGAAAGAAAGAAAGAGAGAGCAGTAGGGGAGGAGAGGTAAACTAAAGCTGCATGACGAGTACATCGGGGCACAGAGCCCCGACTGGGAGCGACAGTCTGAACACAGATACACCGTGTCCAAACAGACAGTGAGGGGTAAAGGAGATTTCCCTATGGAGACTGGGCAGGGATGCTGGACACCTGAACACACATGGATACACACACAGACAGCGAGCCTGCACTTACAACCCTGCAAGCAACCACTACAAAACACAAACAAATGATCAGACATGCACGCACATGCATACATGTATTCTGCAGAAAAACACATATATAGATGAGTGCGCACACTTGGGATGCACACAGACAGTCAGAGATAGTATCGGAAGGAGTGATGGTATTTCTAGGCTACATTTTCTCTTACACCTTGAAATGTAAAGTTGATTTCCACTTCCCACCAGCATTGAGTCCTGACCAGAATACACAGTGCATATGAGATGACTGGAGGTGAGTGTTGTCCTGCCCCCACATTGATACGCTATCACTGTCAAATTCCCCTCACACACGTTCTCTTTCTTCACTGAAGCAGTAGAAAAAAAGAGAAGAGGAACAAACATCAGTGTTGAGGCAGAAATATTGGATATGCATATGATGCCTGGTGCTTACAGCAATCCCCTAAGATGTGTGATGTGTAGTCTGTATGTGTGTTTTTGTGTGTGTGTGTGTGTGTGTGTGTCTCTTTTTTTTTACTGTGTGAGTCATGATCTGATTGACATATTTAATACATGTCCTGTGTGCATGATGGAAAGACAGTCAGATGAATAAACATCACGGCTCACAAACAGAAAAAGCTGAACAGAGAAAGTGATCATTAAAAAGCTGCGCATGGTAATTACCAAGAGAAAATGAGGGGGAATCTATTTATATATTATATTCCTTTGAAGTATAAAGAAAAGAATGCTTCAGGATATGCATTATACCAAATACAATACTGTGTATTGGGAATAGACAATAGATGTGATTGACAAGGAGATGAAACAGTTCATTCTAGGGCGTCAAAATGACAATATTTCAATGTGACACTCTGTTCTAAAGAAGACTATCATTGAAGACGAGAGCTAACAGCTATCACTTGAAAAGACTCGTGTAAAGTCAAATTTTACACTTATAATGCTTTGTCGTCCACACTCAGGGAGGAGGGGAAGAGGAAGGAAAGAGGTAAAGTAACATTTTTGAAGGACTGTGACAAATCTAGTGTTTCTGATTGGCAAGTGTTATCCCTTAGGGTTAGTTTGGAATTGTGAGGGTGGAAAAACCGTCAAGATACCTAAGTGGGTTTCCTACAGTTGATTCGGAGACAGTTCTATTACTGACGTGTCATCATTTTTTTTAACCTGTCTGAGTCTGTGAGAGGATGGCGGTGACAGAGATGAATTTAGGTCCCAAATGGTTGGCTAACTTTTTTTATGGGGCCTTCCGCGTACACATCCCATTGATTTCAGCCTCCAACTTCTTAACTTGTTTCACCCCTTAATGAAAACTCAATTGTTGACTACTCCTAAAGTCAGTCTAACCAAAAAACAATCACGGCGCAAATAGCCCCCATAGTTCAGTCTAATGGCACTGTTTTAGAAGTTGCTTACTAAAATTTTAAGTTGGAACACTGCACACCCCAAAATACATACTGTACACTGCCATGACATTAACTGCAGTGTTTCTGTGCTGCTGAAACAGTCGAGCAATTTGATTGTGCTGCATGAGCTGCACTTAGCTTTCTTAACCTCCAAAGTTGTAAGTAAAGAGTGAGATGAAACTATTGCAGCTAAGATGGGACTTTTGGATGAACCCCATTTGACTAGAATTATGATTGGTGATCAAATCCCCAATTCACGACTGATGCATAGCACATTTTCCTTCCTCACATTTAGAGTCCACATAGTCAAAATAGTCCAAATTTGTTGACCACATACACTTAACTAAATGGGCTACATATTAATATCAACCATATGGTATGGAAAAGAGAAGTGTACAGCAATTTAGCAAATTTTGGGGTGAACTGTTCCTTTAACCTTTTCCAGTCCCCTAGCCACACTTTGAGGACCCCTGAGGCCTCCAAAGAACAGTAACTAAAAGGTTATGGCAGATTGGCTGTGTCAATGTCACGAGTGCTAAAAAAACAAATATGCTATCTGTTTGATCTTGAATCAGGGTCAGAGGTTACTGCTGAGGTTAACTTTAAGAGGTCAGTAGGTTACAATCGTTATTTTTTCACAGACATTCATCCATTCATTGACTTGTGCTCACAAGAGTGGAGGTCATTCAGATTTTGATACAAATCAACACGGTGAAGAAAGCAGCTGGGGTGGGACACCAGACAACCCAAGAGTCTGAGCACAGATGTGTGCAGTATGGCTCTATCTCTCTTTGACACACAACATGTGTCCACGACAAATAGGACAGGACAGGAAGTAATGCTGCTTATGCCAATCAATTATATTTTTATTGACCAGAGAAAATAGCCTTGTCAATGCACTCTCTCTGATTAGCTAACCTCAGCATTGATAGTATGGGCTATTGACTAAGAGCGTCAGAGTGCTTGTCATAAGGGCCATAAATGTGGAGAGGTGTCTCTGGAACATTGATCCCTGTCTCTTGGGCTGTGGGGTGCTGTTAACAATAAAATCCTTGTACTTAAATCCTACTACTGAACATAAGGCAGGGCTAGTTAGTGTCATAAGAAAAAAATCTTGCGGCCTGACTTGTAATTTCTTTTTAGTCCGTATACTGTAATGCGTATAATGCGTAGGCTGCATATTTTCCCCTGCAAGTGCACTAATGTTACTCTACCACTGATCACTCAGTCAGCTTGTGGTTTTTGAGAAACCTTTAGTACCTGCTGCTTTTTGACAAGAAGGTTTTGTGCAGTTACAGAATTAGTAGGAATCCAAGCTACTTACCCCATTTCCAGCTGTTTTCTCTTAAATAACAAATTATGGTGTCGAACAGTATTACCCTGTGGTCGACCTCAAGGCAGAGAGCACAAACTTGTTGTTTTTCCTAAGGGGCTAAGAACTCCTCTATTATGTATTCGTCCTGCAAGAAAAGACCACGTCATTTTGTGAAATAATGCTTAATAAAAAGAAAAAGAAAGGAGTCTTACGTCAGAATACAAAAGTAGTAGATGATTTTTTACATCTTTAAAAAACTGAGAAAAACACCAAAGTTCGAGTTCTCTACAATCTATTCTGGCATTACTCCAACAGATTTCATGAAGGAGGATGAGAACATGCGAGGATGATTTTGTATTCCAGATTAGATTAGTTTCACTGAAATGACTTGTGATTTCTCGGGTCTTTGCAGTCAGATGACAAACGCTGGAATGCACAACTGAAAATCATCAATGGCAGAAAACACTCCAGAGTGCTACAGAACAAGAGCTGACAATGCTGTTTCATAATGAAGGTGAACATTTAATGACCAACAAGAATGTTTATCTATAAAGCCAGGAACGCTGGCTGGCAGTCCACTTTTAACCACATCAGAGTGGAAGTTAAGTTGCATTGTATTTGCTTTAAATGGATGTTTTAATGCTGAAGGAAAAGAGGAAATGAAGTTAAGCTTAGACTTAAACCTGCCCCTAATCACGTTTGGCTGAAATAATTAGTTACCATAGGCTTCTAATTTAACGGGCGTCTATCCGAGCTTGGCAAGCTTGGTATATAAACTCTCATCTTGTCATACTGTCCCTCTCTGTTCACAAGGAACCCCCACTTTCATTATGACTGACATAAGCATGTGGCTACTCTGTAACAACATGCTTTTAAACCAATAGAATATCTGGATACAGCTTGGCGCGGCTCATAGCACTCAGCAGCCAGATTATTACATCAGCTTAGTTGAATTTAAAAAATATTTATTGTTGTTTAGTTCACATCCGAATACATGCTTATGATATTTACTGTAAGGCTGTGATATTTCTTCTGCCATGGCGTAAAATCAATATCTTTTAAATAAACCTGAGTGGCATCTCAGCTCAGGCGGCTATTTGTTACGACGTCGTTCAGTTGGGCCAGTGAGCGTTTAAAAGGTCTGATGGAGAGTTATTCATCCAGACATTTTAGACAGCCACCAACTTGCTGATATGAAATAGCATCTCAATAGCTTGTTATCGACTGTTATGGTGTTTTATCATTTATTTTGATAAGTGAAATCAATTTTTGGACACTGGCCAGGCTGCCATTACCCACTGGGCTTTAGTGGAGTAAGCCAACGTGAGTGTATGTGCACTCTCAGGTTTGTGTGGGTATGTCTGTGGATATGAGCTTGAAAGAGAGAGAAAAAATATGGCATTAATGTCCATTTGTTATCTTTCTGTTGGGGTGGATAAATAGACTGGGAGCCTATGAAGTCAGTGGTATACACAGGCCACAGAGGACAAGGCGGTGCCTGACTGGATCCCTTAAAGATATTATTAATGGCCATTGGCGCACACACACACACACACACACACACACACACACACACACACACATACACACACACACCCTGTTTGCAATGCATAACTCAGTAGTAAGCCTCTTTCTGTGTTCTGTCACAAGAGATGGTGAGCAGAACGCAGAACAGGGTGACTTTATAATCCATTCTGTATTTATACTCCACCCTACTGACTTCTGCACTTCCCACCCTTCTTCTTTCCTCATTTCTTTCCATTTCTTCATAATTTCTCTTCACCCATCTCCTATGCACAAATCTGATCTTATCTGGCTTCAAAAACCTAACCTTCTTTGATTTTTTTTGGGATTTCTTTTATTCCATCAGGGTTTTTCGACTTTCCCAATCTCCTCTTTTTCCATCATGTTCTTCCAGTGGCTCTCATTCTTTTTTCTTTTTTTTTTTATTCCATCTCCTTCTTGTTCCTGTTTTTTGCCCTTTATTAAAGTTATAGGGGAAGCAAAAAGCAGAGAGCTAAAATGCCTGACCTCTTTTCCTTTCCTCTGTCTGGTAGGTTTCGAACTAAACATAAGACTTCTTTTCCATCTGACCCCGTTCTGCCTCCCACTGTCTCTTTTTAATTTATTTTTCTTCTTCTACTTCATATATATATATATATATATATATATATATATATATATATATATATATATATATATATATATATATATATATATATCTTCTTTTCCTTCTTATATGTGGCTGTTTACTGATACCCAACAAGACATCCATACACATACATATGTATGTACTGTATGGATGCAACACATTAAAAACATGATTAACACAAAAATTCACACACACACACAAACCAAAAGATAAAGATGGGGAGAGAGAAAGAGTGTGAAAGAGAGCTCCTATAAAGCATGCACACAGTCCCAGCTGGAGTGTATGGATGCTGACTGGGAAGGTGAAGAGAGGTCTCTTCTGTGCCAGTTCCTCAACTGCAGAAGATCCAACACAGTCTCACGTAATTTCAATCTTTTTTAATTTAATTTAATCTCGTAATTGAATTTGATTTGTGTACATGAACACGTTTATCACGTTTTTTTTGTGATGGTCAGCACGTTTTTTATAATACCAACAATTGCATAGCTGTATACAGCGGGACGGGTTGGGTTTAAGAAAGCTTAGACAGCTTTTCACCCCAAATCGACAAGTCAGGTTAGTCTGTCTGGTCTTTTTCCCTCATTTCAGACATTGGCTACTTCTGGTTATGTTCCTCCTTTTTCTTCTTGTGGTTTTGTATATCAGTTGCATTGTGTTTCTGCTAGACCACAGTTTTATCGTTATATATATTTTCATTTTATAAATCTGGACACAAGTCTAAACCTCCAAAGTCTGAGCTGTTCTTTAAGCCCCACATGCAATTCAAGATGGCCTTAGACTTTCATGATTGCAATGCATGCAACACAATTTGTTTTTATAGTTTACACCACTGTATTCTGTAAAAATAAAAACTAATAAAAACACAAGTTTAACTAGTTTAGCTAATTCCTTTTGTTATGTGCTTAATTATCAGCTTTTAAAGGGCTGCACCAGTAGTGCTGTTGTTAAAACTCAGAGAATATTAACGCAATGTTAAATTGATGTGCTGGCTCAGCCACCACAGCTAAAAACTACTTTGTGGTACAGTATAGCTGCTTATGTATTTGTGGCAACACTTCAGGTACGATTACACATTAGTATTTTCCATGAAACCACTCTTAGCTGTGTTTCACTGCCACAGTTTCATCAATCTAAAATTTGAATAACCTGGCAGATGAATAGCCTCAATTGCCTTACATCAAAAATCTCCTCAACTGCTGACTGTCATTATTCATCAACAAGTTAATATGCTGGTATTAGTGTGAACGAGCAATATGCACCAATGGCAAGAAACACATTACTCTTTGTCCTTTATCATTTTTTATGATCTCATTTTCTGCCTTATTGATTTCTCACCTTGCTCCCTCTCTTACAGTCTCTCACATCGTCTTCCTCCTCCTCCTCCTAATACCACACAGAGGCACAGACAACTTAGACAACTTGTAAACCCAGATAAGGAGGCTGAAAGCACATCTCACTTTGACATATATAGGGTCATTTTTACAACCAGTTTACACAATCTTTGCCCTTTTTCTCCTTTTCTTTATTTTGTCTCCTCACATGCTCACAAATTAGATGGCAACTTTTACATGTCGAGTTTGACATAAAGAGGTCACAAGAGTCAATCACAGCAATTTGACGTGTGCGTGTTTGTGTGTTTGTGTGTGTGTATATGTGTGTGAATGTGAAGTCTGAGGTGTTTAAAGCTGCTGTCATAAACATAACAGAAGACACAAATGCCTTGTGAATCCCAGAACACCCCTCTCAACACACAGAGAGATTTTATTGGACACTCCTCAGTCCTGTTTGCACTTTCTTATCTAAGTCTGTCTGAGGGAGAGAAGAGAGAAACAGAGAGGGAGGGAGATTTACACATCTGCACAGTAACAGGATAACAAGCACTTAAGCTCGGCCATGGGCAGTAGAAGGGGCATCCTTCTCTCTTTAACTTTAATATAACACTCCCCCAGTCAATGCCCCAGGCTGTAAAACTCCTGCATCCCCACTCTTCACTCCAGCTGTATATCGCCAAACTTTTCCTCGAAAACACAGAGATTTACACATGGACACACAGTCTGATCATTTTTATTCATAATACTGTAATACGTCATTTGCACAATTTGATCCAAGCTTAATCCTTTTACAGGTTCAGCCCATTTCAAATAATGTTTTATTGTACCGTGTTATGTCATGTTAGCAACTTTCATTTGGAATGATGTATGTGTATGAATAAGTAAGAAAATAAACAAGCCCTGTGACATCATCAGTACGGGTGTAGTCTTTTGCCCTGAACTTAGTCTGGTGGGGTGAGGTGGGAGGGAAGGAAAAGAAATCAGGAGTTAGGGAAGGAAATGGAGAAACAGAGAAGGAAAAGAAGACATAAGGAAAATAAAGTAGCAGGTAGACAATGAAATGATGGGGTAAAGAAAGAAATGAGAAAGAATGGAAGGAAAGTAGGAGGTAAAGAAGGAATTGAAGAGCTATGAAAAGAAAGGAGGGTGTATGTAAGGAAAGGAAGAGATAGAGAAGGATAGGAGAAGTTAGGGAATGAGAGGCCTGAATTTGTTTAACAATTTACTCAAAGGAGAGTCCCCTCATAGATATCAAGAAGGGTCATCCAGCTTCCCCAAATGATGGATTTAATATCTTGACAATCTGTACATGAACATTCCCCGCCATAAACCTGAAATTCCTCAAACACTCCTATTAACGTCCTATGAGCCAATATCTTCCAACTGAGTAATTAGAATATATGACATCCCCACCCCTCTCCCAGATGTTGAAGTATATCATCAACATGTCCACGTGCCTCCTCCTCCTCCTCTGACTCAGCTTAATTGAAACTGGAAAAATATATTTTCTTCCAAGTTAATCTAATGAGATTTAAGAGATTAATCTTGTAAATCAGGAGGGCGCTATGCTAGTAAATCTAAGTCACACTGCCACCACAAACACTACTGGTGTGGACATCTAAAACATACAGCTAATCAAGGTTTAGGACATTGTTGGTTACGGAGGACTGCACTCATCCTCACTAGTGATGAGTTAAGGAGATATAAAATCGGGCACCCAGATAGCTCAGTTGGTAGCGCAGGCGGCCATATATAGAGGTTTACTCCTCCACGCAGCGGGCCTGGGTTCAACTCTGACCTGCGGCCCTTTGCTGCACGTCTTTCCCCCTCTCTCTCCCCTTTCATTTCTTCAACTGTCCTGTCAATAAAGGCCTAAAAATGCCCAAAAAATAATAATAATAAAAAAAAAAGGAGATATAAAACCAAAACACTGGTGGGGTGTCAAGTCTGGTGTTTGAAGTAGGGTCTAACAGATATATGACAATATAATTATTTGTTGAATTTGAATAAAATATTGCTTAAAAAAAAAATTAACATAATAAATGGTGTGTGTGTGGGGGGGGGGGGGGGGGAGGGTGTCCTATAGTATTCTCAACATGGCCATATTAATGAATGTAACCCACCTAAGACTACTTACTGCTTAAACAGATGTTAATCACTTAATCAGATAAGAGACTAAGCTTTATGAAGTTTAATATATGGAGACACACAAGTTCACATGCAGACATGCTGAGTGATGCAGCAGGGATGGCTGATTAATAAATTGGGATGCGATGCAATCGCCATCTTTATTAAGATGTTGAAAGACACAAGACATTAAGACACACACACACACAAACACACACACTCTTAGTCACACATACAGTAGGGTCTGATACAGGGAATTTGCTTTATGAATGACCACACACATATACCAGAATGAGGAAAAGTGATAGGATTTAAGGGCTGTGACAACATAATAAGACACAAGGACAAAACGATTGTGCATAAATATGCAAACATGTCTTTAAATAAGCTTTTAGAGTAATTGCAAAAGGTGGTGTGTAAAGAGTTGTGGAGCGTGTGGGAGAAGATGGAGAGAAGGATTGTTTTTGGCCCAGGAATTATGAACAAAATGAGTGCAGATGGAGGAGGCAGATGGTTTCATTTGTGATGGGCAGCCCAGGGCTGCCATGGTGCTTGATGGGTAATGGATATTACTCCATGGAGCCCAAGTCCCTTCCTGAGGATTGTGGCAAAACGTCACTCACATGCTGATAGAAGACCAGTATAGCATGTGATCCTTTAATTGTCCAAGTTAGGATTCAGTGAGAGTTATTTGATCCTTCTTCTGTGACTGAGGGGGGCAACCTGCCCACCTGCACTGGACAACCTTGTGTACAAAACATGTAATTAATCCCTTCATGTATTTGTATATATACTTATCTATCTAGCTTTATGTCTGGCAATGTGTCATTTATTTCTTGTCATTGACTAAATGTGAAAAACATGTGGGTCACACTGGGTAAACTTCAGATTTTCCAGCCCTGTGTAAATGCAATCGGAATGTTCTGCGGGTTAAATCAGAGTAAGAGAGATGGGAAAACTACAGCAATAACAGGAAACATAAGGAATTAACTGTACACGACAGCACTGGCCAAGACAAACAAGCTAGATCAGCATTTCAAGATACTTGGATAAATGGGCAAAATGAGCAGACAGATGTGGGCAAGATAAGGTCAGGCAGATTACATTTTCACTGTATCTTGAAACTGCACTGATGTTTGTGTGAGAAAATTGTATTATAATCTAATTTTAAAAGTCTAAGTGGCATGAGGCTACTTGAATCCCTTAATCAAAAGTGCAAATAAACCCTTGGGTGCATTTTTCCTCGACAAAAGAAGTAACCAAACCCATACATCACTTCTGCAAATGCCAGTGAACAGTGGGGACAGTGAAAACGGGCGGCAGAAATTCTCAAAAGGAGGGTGATTGTGTATTCAAGGCTAGGATAGAATTATCTTCATCCCAAAATCACAGGATTATCAGGCCACATCTGTTGGCCATTCACTGGCTGCATATGTTCTAATCATGATGTGAAGAGTAATTACCATTATGGAGCTTTGTGAACGTGTGAAGCAAAGACAGCAGGGGCACCGTTCTTTTTTTTTTTAAATGCGCCACATTCCAGAGGGGCAGTTGAAAGAGTTAAGAGTGACAGATCTTTGGAAATGTCACCCGCAAAATGTCTCATGATGCCCCGATAATAAGAAACAGAAGGAATGTGTGTGTGTTTCTGTCTTTGTGTTTGTGTGTGTGAGAGAGAGCGCTAGTGACTGTGTGGAGATTTGTTTATGATGGCCATATTTTTGTAATTGTGCATGTATGTCTGGGCTTGTTTGTAGTGTCTGTGTGGGTGCAAGTGTGTGCACTGTGCATAAGGGTGCGCAGGTGTTAGGGTAAAGGGTTAAGAGTGATTACTGTAAGTCAGTGTGTTCATTTTTAGGTTTTTATTATGTTTTGATTATTACCTCAGTGACAAAGTGTAGGCTATATGTACTGTTTATGTGTGTGTGTTTGGTTTTGCTCGTCTGCTGTTGTTATTTATTGTATTACGGGTCTGTGTTTGGCTCCAGGTCTGTGTTTGGCTAAATACTGCATATATGTGTTCCTCTCCTCTCCTCTCCTCTCCTCTCATAGACAACCCAGCAATTTGCCTTAATCCATATTGACTGCTCTTCCATGACCTCACTCCATAGGGTCCAGGACTGAGGATTTACTCTGAGACAGCCAATCTAAACAACCTGATTTAACTTCTTTTCTCAGTACGACTGTGTGTGTGTGTGTGTGTGTGTGTGTGTGTGTGTGTGTGTGTGTGTGCAACAGAGAGAGACAGAGAGGTAGATGTAGGTATAGGTATGTGTAGAAAATGTGGCACAGCAGCCTATGTGTATGTGAGTAAAGCTTTTTGCTATCAGTCTTCGACATGATGAATGGGACAAAGATGTAACGTCAGATATAAACAAAAGCCCCAGTGGCTCCCTCAACCAATCGTTAGCTCCATACATGCAGGCCTGTCTGTGCAACCACGCACATATATTTTAAAAGCAGGTTCTACTGTGGAACAGAGGGGGGGAGGAGCTATTATAATGTTGGCTACATGCAGCCAAAAATTCACACACACAAAAACTAGACACAGACGATGAAGGTGAAATCGTTAAGTGAAAGTGTTTCCTTGCTCACTTACTAATTGTTTCTCGCCTGCAGACAGACTCTCATGCATGTACGTTTTGTCTGCGTACACCTTGCTGTTTGCTCATTGCTTTGTGCTCATTGCTCATTTTGGGGGGGTTGTGAACGTATGTAAATACATGCGTGTGTGTGTGTATGTGTGTGTGTGGGTTTTCGTTCTGAGTATTTCATGTGTATAGGTTGTACCACCAGCTGGGTCAATTTCTTTCTCTTTGCTTAATTAATGGTTTGCCTGCGGCACCACTGTGCAGAGAGCTCCGATCTGTTTGCTCCTGCAGCTTTTGCACTAGCTGCACTGTGTATACACAAACAATATATTCCTCTGACATGCACACATACCCCAACAGGTGCACGGATACTTGTGTAGTAAGACAAGAAGAAAAACAGAAACAAAATCTGTAACTCTTGACTGTAACCTAAACCCTTGCGTTTTTTGCATGTGGAAGGTAGGGAGTTTAGCAGTTTGTGTGAATCATATTGTTTGTCTGTTTCCTGTGGTTGCAGAAACCTCAGTAAACCTTGGTTAATCATGGAACAACATAGTGGCATTGCAAAATAAGTTTTTAAACAATAAATCTGAATTTAATGGCATTTTTAAAAGACTTAGATCACATCCTTCCCCAAGACCTAATGTGTTTCCCTTTAATGACCCTCCTTCATTGTCTAACTTTTTGCCATTATTTGTTGGCCTGCCAAAACAATGACCCCTCTACCCCTCCACTCCCCCATTGCTGTCAAACTCTCCTCAATCTGTCCTCTCCTATTCATCCATAGCCCTGAGATGCGGATGCAGCCCTTGTTGGGCTGTTAACGCATTCTGCCCTTGTAGGAGGCAGACATCTAATTCAGCATGACTGCAGAAAGCACCGGAGATCTCATTGGGGTGGTGTTCTTTTTCCCATGCAGTGTTATCAAGATGCATATGTTTAATTTATGATCAGACTTTCAAAGGGGATCTCTTGTCTCAGAATCAAGCTTTGTCCATATCTTCCATACATATTGCCTCATCTCTCACCATTTTCTTTTCCCCTTTATCTTGCTAGTGCTGTCATGCCTACATGTTAGACCCTCAAAAAGAGTATACACACACACACACACGCACGCAGGCACGCACGCACGCACGCACGCACGCACACACACACACACACACACACACACACACACACACATTCCCGTACAGCAAGCACTTGTGAACTGAGCAGTCACACAAGGATTGCAGGACCCTCAGAGCACCATGAGGAAAATCCCCAGCTGATTCCAGTTAATACCAGAAAAAACAACATTATAAGTGACGTGTCTGATGTGCTATTGTTTCCCAGGCACAGAGAGCCTATCTGAAATATATCCTGTGTCAAGTCTGTAATGGAACAGGCGATAAATCTTTTTCAGGTTTGTCAGTTGGTGATCGGTCTTAATGGGCCAGGGAATAGCAAGAGAAGGACTGACAATGTGTAAAACAACTAATAACTGATTGTAATAGATAGTGGTAATATTGGAGCTGGGGGTCAGTGCTAAGCAATAATGAAAATGCATGTGTTTTAATAAAATGCGTCATGGCAGCAATTTTGTAACTCTAACTAAATGATAAAACAGGTTGTTTCTCTTAGCCTTCCCTAAATGACCCATCTAAGTGTTTTCTATCAACAAGACATCAAAATAGTTTGTTAATGCCTTACAAAATGCATGTTACAAAACATTATTCATATGAGTGTTTTCTGATCTTTTTGGTTAAGCGACAAATGCTTTTTTTTTTTTTTTTTTTTTTTTTTTTGGGATGGGGATACTTGCCCAGAGCTGAACAGTAAGAAACAGCAACCATTCAAGCCATTATGGCACGCTACACATAGTTTTCCTCAGGGCAGCATGGCAGGGTAAAAGACGTTCTTTTTTTCATTCGCTGACCAAATAGCTCCAAATATGTCCATTTCTTTGTTGTGAAACTAAATTTAAAATTTACAGGGAAATTTACAAGTTTTTTTTCTTTTTACATTTCTTAGTCACCATCACAGCCAAACGTGCTCAGCCAATTAAATTAGTGCAAGACGCAGGTATCCCCCTGCTGTGAGGGCGCAGTGGAACTTATGTGCTGTAAAACAATGTTGACTTTTGATGCAAACAAAGATCGCAGTTTACCTCTTCTTTTCGCCTTTGCTTCTCAGAGACAACAGTCTCACAGCTACAAGAGGTCACTTATCAGAATTTTTTTGTCAGAAGCTATTTTAAATGATTGACTTACAGTTTTTTTCAACTGCTTATGCACAAAATCTTTTCATGTCACACCATTTTTGAAACCTCTCACTCAATGTGCAAAACTACACAGCAAATCTCCAAAACCATAAGCTATTTCTCAGCCTTTCACTCAGTTTTCAATTGCATAAAACACTTTTTTCAAAACATTACACACAATTCTCTACCTAAGACACAAAAATCTAACAGGAAGTGACTTGCTTTCCTTTTCTAAACACAACCAATCAAAATGCTACACTTATTTACCAGGGCACACACACACTCCTCACATTTGCCAACACATTATGTCATAACTGAACACTAACCAATCACTGCTTTAGTATAGGCCTATACATAGGTCAAAGGTCAGATTACCTGTTTTGAACAATGGATGCCAACAATAGACAGAGAGCAAGAAGAGGAGGAGGGACAGACAGGGGATCACAACTAGGAGGAGGAGAATGAGGAAAGAAGATAAAGGAGAGCCATCTCTGATGAGATCAGGGCCACACTTATTCATCATGTGATCAACCACAGATTGACCATGAGAGAAGGCCATCTTGAGTAGCTTTACAGTGGCGTCCATACTGCATGCAACTATCTAATGACTATTTCAGCATTACAAATCAGACTTTGTTTTGCACAAAGTGCATACAATCCTCCCCCCCCCCCGCCCCGACACACTTGCACGCACAAACACACACACACACACACACACACACACACACACACACACACACACACACACACACACACACACACACACACACACACACACACACACACACACACACACACACACACACACACACATATTATTTATTCTAAAAATGATACCTTTGGTTTACATATGTTTGTACTTTTGTTTTCTTGTTTCATGCTACTGTATACAACACTGTGCTCCTCTTAAAAACGTGATGTTTTGCCCAATAAATATTTTCTGTTTTACTGTAACATTACATTGTTTTTTACAGTGCACTTTTCAACCCCTCTCAGCAGATTACTTTCTCTCTAGAACATTGTAAATGTAGATATAAGCCTATGAAAGACGAAAGAGCTTTAGATTTAGAACAACAGTGTGTACATGGTATATCCAAAAATTAACTATTATGAAAAAAGTGTTTGACATTTGATGCATATGCTTCATTTTGAAGGAGATGTGAGGCATTTTGCATTTTGTGTGTGCAGTTTTAGGAATTGTGTTTAGAGTTTTGAAAAAAGGAGACATAGTTTTGAAAACGTGTGTAAGCAGTTGGAAAAAACTGTAATGACTGATGCTGTTTTTTTCTGGTGGTACACTTGATTCAATACAAAAAGGTCATGGCAGCAACATTGTAAATGAAAATATTAAGGTTAAAAAAGTTCTTTATGGTTTATTGTAATAACAGCAATTGATGTACATGGGTATGTGACAAAACTAGTGAATAGTGACCTCATTACTGTGTCATATATGCTGCTGTAAATTACCAATTACTACACAGCACGTACCTCTGCCACAAATGTTAAAAAGTAATTGTGTTATTTGCATAATTAATTGGCTTGTTCCCTGGGTTAGTCAGTTGAACAGTCTCTCTCTCTCTCTCTCTCTCTCTCTCTCTCTCTCTCTCTCTCTCTCTCTCTCTCTCTCTCTCTCTTTCTCTCTGTATTCCTTTGTCTCTCTCTCTCTCTTTCTCCCCAACACCAAAGGGCCTTGAGGCCTGCAGTAGTGTACAAATCCATAGGAAAGCTGTCATTGCTGCCTGTGTTCCTGGCTCACCAGTGGCAGGTTGTCCCATGTCCCACCTGGGGCAAGGAAGTGAGAGAGAGAGAGGCCAATGAGCTATCGCTACAGGTAAGAAAGTGAACATATTTCATGGGTGGCAGACAGTGAGCAAATCAAGACACGCTTGTGCTCATTTATCTTTGAAAAAGATTCATCCGTCTCCTTTCATCGCCGCATTTCCTTAAGATGTGAGAGTGATTGACGTGACGGGAAATCTGTTTTGTTTCAGTGCTGCTCAGACATGACACATGCCAGAGAAACGGGTGATGTGAGGCTCCTTTACTCAACATGTTTTTAGTGTAATGCATGTTACATTTCTGCCTTGAGGCAAACACGGTGGGATACAAAAATGTTTACTATTCAGTCCTGCATGAACTTGTTAACTACATGAAAACTTTTTGTGAGGAAATGTATCATCAGGAATGTGACATTGTCATGTTTCATTGTCTTGAAAATGATTACTGTCATTTTTCTTCTGGATCACAAGAGACAAGAGTAATACAAGTAATTTAATGAGCCCATGTTCCTGTCCAAGATGTTACCTTGTCATCTGGATTCTTTGATGGAAATTTTAAATATCCCATGGCCTCCTGACCTAAGAAAAAGTTTCTGATGGACACCAGATGTGTTTTTATGGACGCATAATATCCTTCATATGCATGCAGTAAGTGCAAACTGTGATACAGTCTAAATTTCTTCTCTTTCTCCTGTGTCCTTTAGCAGTCTGCTGTGCTTTTCTTCTGCTCTTATCCCTTTCTCCCTGGTATTCCTGGTGGTGTGAATGGGTCCCATGCAGAGAAACGCAAGGCTAACAATACCAGCACACTCATCAGTGCATTATCAGTCAGACACCACTGAGCTTCCTCTTACACACTGCTCTCATACTGGTCCACCCATGGAGATGCTCCTGTTTGATGAGGAAGGGGAGAAAGGTAAAAAATCAGAACACAGAGGGGCATTATCATCCTTGCTCCCTTGGGGGTTGACAATTAGCAGGCAACATAACTGTTGTAGCAGCTGCAGCAACACTTAAATAATCGCTTTTAACTACTGTTAGGGAAAAGAGAAACATTTGGGTTTTTTTGGTGGTGTAGGATTTAAATGAAAAAGACAATCAACATATATTTTTAAATTAAAACTTTGGGAAGTAAGACATGTGCTGTATCTTTGGAGACTCCTTAGTGAGCTTTTGCGAAAATATCTAAAATCCTGTAATCATAACATGAATGTCTGATTTTTAATTATTTTTGTTACCAACTCTTTAAACTTCTTCGCATTCCAGTGTTTAACTGAACAACAAATTAATTCAGAGCACATCATGAGAGACTGTTTATGATGCAAATGATTTGGTTAGAAAGTTGCTGATTGGCACAATGGCCCCTTAGGCAACAGCATCCATTTGAGAGTCGGGTGAAAGACCTCTCTCTATCTGATAGATCTCTCTCTCGATCTTTCTCTATGCTAACACATCTCAGTGGAGGCCAGGCCTGCTTGGCCTCTCTGTCAGCAAATGTCACTGCTAATTATGACAGGCTCCTTGTTCCCTAACAAGTCAGCGTTGGTGCTGTTAGGTCTGTTTGACTGGGTTCTACAGATGAATTGGGCTCCAACGACCCCTGTGCTCCTAGGGGGTGCTGTACGAAGGTAATTGCTCCAATATCCTGAGCTGCAGGGATATATAGTGCTGACAAGTTGGTATTAGTCAAACATGTCAGTTCAGAGGGCGGCTCTGTAGTCTACTGGCCCACTGGCCAGCAGGTGTGAGAGTCAGGTGTGTGGATGTGTAATACTTATACTTATCACACAGTGATGGATAGTTTTTGTAATGTGAATGGTGTTTCATGTGCCTTACTCCCCTTCTGGAGTGAATCTTCTTCTGAAACTGCCAAATCAAAAGTACTCCTTAAAGGCTTGGTTTACCAAAAACATATTTTCTCGCTTGCCCCTAGTAGTATCTAACCATGTAGATACTTTAGATTTTTTTTACCCAGGTTTTAAGATACATTGGGATTTCTGCTGCCACCCAAATGCAGTGAAAGTGAATACAAATTAAACGCAACACGTCTGCAGAGACAATGTCCTTAAAACTCAAAACCTGGGCACACAACCAAAGAGCTAAGTGGGACAATGTTTTAATGCTTCACATTTTGAACAGATGTTTTCAGTGAATGTGTGAGATGCTCTGCTTGAGCACAACAAATACTGTACGTATGTTCCACTGGTACTAATCATTGTAATTAAAGTGTCACACTGCAGTAATACAAGGCCAATGCTATGATTAAATCAAAATGACAGTGACATTATTTTCCTGATCCATTTGTTTCGGAGGTGCTGATCCACTCTGAACATAGCCCTGCCTTGGATTGCCCTCTGGTTTTCTGGGAGTCATCGTGATTATTGTCACATTTGGGGAAAATGGAGTGACCTTAGAGTACATTTCCGTACATTGTATCATCGGACAGGAAGCTGAATGATGACATCATATTTCATTAAGAACTGAGGAGAAAATTGATGACATCACAACACAGGTGTGTCTGGCATTGCTCCCGAAACAGAATGCCGTAAGTCAAAGGAACGTGTTTGTGTATTTTAATACAAAGTATGTGAGCTGAATTGAGTCATATTTGCTCATAATGCTTTATCTTCATTATTCTAAACAGTGTGCCAACACCAAATGATGTGGTTTCTCACTTTTCTTTCGGATGTGATTACACTAAACAGTGTCTCTGAGGAAAAATACATCCTGAAGGTTTCCATCCCATAATTTACAGAGGCTGTATTTTTATGTCTCTGTGTCTATGATTATGCATGTGAGAATGTGAGCCCTTTTAAATCTACATGTGTTTAGCTGTGCACAAGCACTCAAACATGAATCTGTGCTGCCAGTCATCATAATGACTTTGCGTGTGCATGTGTGGAAATCAGATGCAAGTTTACCCTGAGCTCTTATGTGTCCTTCATTCCTTCCATTACAAAAAACAAATTAAGAACATGAGAAGAAAATGGTCTATCTCAGTGACAACGTGATATCTGGAGAGGGAGGATTACTGTGGCGTTAGAAGGATATGCAACATTCTCACATTCACACAGACAGTATGAATGTATGACTGACACAATGGGGCCAAGATTCACTAATAAATTCACATAAAATGACTTTAAAATGTTGAAGTTTGATGTTTGTAATAACACCTCTAGAAAGAAAAGGCACTGAATATGAAAATTGATGGCCATATATGCAATGTGCATAACAAATACCTACTCATAAATACCGCAGGGCAAATCTCTTTGTCAATAGACTGTCAGAGATACTCTCTGTGGCAATTGTATTTCTCATTATCAGGTATTCCTGTTGGGAGAAAATGATCTTAATTTGATAAGCGTCATAAGCCCTCTTGCAAGCTTGGATCTCAGCTTATCCTTTTATGTGAGAAATTACAAATGCCCCGATTAGAAAACTTTCCATAATGGAAGTGAGAATTAGCAGGCTAAGCATACACTAATGCTATTGTACCCTCATCAATGATGTATAGCTGAGCTCTTTAATGGTGGCCTTTTCCACAGAGCAACACCCGCCAGAGAATGACAGAGAAGGGAAGACAGAAGCAGAGAAAGTACAGTTTGAAAAGAGAATCAACTGGTATTAATAAGAGATTAATGTTTTTTGGCTTCAACTGACACACGGCACTATTATTCTGCTCCTTTGCTTTGAACAATTCTGGCTATTAGCTTTGTCCTCGGCCTATGAATCTATATTTCCTTTTGACAGAGGAGTCATAAAGGGACAGTGAAACATCAATATCTTCCTGGGACTTCAAAGAGAGACGTGAGGCCCCGTACAGACGAATGACTGCTGCGTTGCACACTGTAGCCAGGGATATCAAAGGCTTCTTTTTTTTACATTCATTGCTATAATGAAAGAGCAAAGAGAGTACAAAAGAGGACTTGCTAGTTGCCAACCCCCTTTCCTCCCAGCCTTTTGGTTGTGATTGTATATAAGTATTACTAAGAGTTGAGGAAATCCTCTCCAAATTGAGGGCCTTATTGCAGAAGCCTGCTGAAGCACCATTCACATTAGGGACAATGTGCTCATAATATCTATATCAGCGGTGTCCTGTCTTAATTCACTTTTATTACATCCATTCATAACGTCTCATAATGATGAGATGGATCCCAGCCAAGGGATTTTCACAGTGTCACCTTTATTATCGCATACTGTGATTTGTCATTTGCTCCTCTACAGGTCCCTGTAATGAGGATAAGTTAGACTTCTCTGAATTAGATCTAAGGATAAAATGCCACCATGCAATGTACTCTATATCATTAACCCTGCATTTGCCCACTGGAAGTAATACACTTAAGGGTAATAAATGGAAAGAGTGTGTTTTAAAACAACAAAAACAAGAAAATGTAACTCAATACAGTTGTAGGTAATATAACCTTTAAACTGTAAGCACACACACACACACACACACACACACACACACACACACACACACACACACACACACACACACACACACGTAGGTACAGTACACATACAATGTGTGAATGCTACATGCATGTGCACATGCACAAAGTGATATACTTGTTTCTTTTGGGAACACACACAGCACACAGCTGGAGCTGATGTCATTAGTGCGCAATATGATAAAATATCGCACAACATAATGCTTCAAACATAGACAGTAAGAAACAAACCGCTTTGTTGCAGGCCAAATAAACATTTATAGTACTGGGGCAGAGGGCTGTTTGTGGTTTTTGTCTCTGTGTGTGAGCAAGCTTTTTTTCATTCAACTGTGGACGAAATGGGAGAAGAAAAAAACAGACAGCATTACTGTAAGGCGGCTGAAAAACTAGGTGTAGGTCAGGACATAAAACAACTGTTTTCACACCAGCGTTGGCTGATAACGTCCAGCTGAAGAATAAAGAATGTTCTTGTTAATTCTTTATCAACTGATGGTATTTCCCAAACCCCTGGAGAAACACGCCTGTGTGGACATTCCCATTCATCCAAGAGAGTAAAATTGCTTTTTGGAATATTTACTTTGTGATGCAAGATAAGACTCAATACTTTAAAACTCTGTCTTAGACATATATGATTGATCGTAATATGTGTATATGTGGTATGTATGTACAGAGGCTCCCACGTACATTACACACGTGCACTCTTGCTCTCTATACTTGTCAGGACCTCTAACTTTAGTGAGGGCAAAGAAATTCTGTACAATTTGGGGGATAGAGGGAGGGCATTCATTACAGAAATAGTTAGACATTTTGGGAAATACACGTATTCACTTTCTTGCAGAGTTAGATGAGAAGATACCACTCTCTAATGTATGTAACTATCCAATAAGCTGGTTATCTTAGCACAAAGACTGAAAACACGGGGAAATCCCAGCCCTTCCAGTCAAGAAATAGTGCATCACATAATCCTCACCAAATCCACAATGTGTCGTTTTTAAGCTTTGGTTTTTGTACAAATTAAACAAACAAATTGTAATGTGTCAATTAGTGAGTTTTAGAGGTGCTGTCATGGTGTATTTTGTATGTTACATTTGGACTAGGGATGCAACAATTATAGATTTTGTTACGATTTGGTACGATTATAGTCTGAAGAATAATCCCGGTTTTACAATTATCACGATTTTGATTCGTACGAAGGTAACGTTATCGTCAGCTCGCTCACTGTAAATGCAAACGTCGGCTCCTGACTTGTTAGCTGTTAACTGTAACGTTACCGTTAACATTAAACAGGCTAATGTTAGTTAACTGGTAACATTAACAAAACAACGTTAACAAACATTAAAGTCGCTAGCAAGCTTACCCTTCAGTCACATTAGCTACAAGAGACAGCGAAAAAGCGGCAGGCTGCCATTCATTTGGAGTGGCCATTTTGCCAGCGACACGAGCAAGGCGGGGCCAAAATAGACAAGAAGTCTATTTTATGAAAATGCTCAGCGATGCGACAAAGCGACTGCCAATCGGAATGAAGGCAGCGTGACGTATGGACGTTGGTTGCTCGAGTCTAAGAAAATCATTCAAGATGGCGTAAACGCTTCAGGACATCGTATTTCTGTATATATCTGATATGTTTGGCATTTTATCTCATGTATTTTGTTACCCCTATCGAGAAATAAATACTTTTAAATCCAAACATTGTTCTTGTGACTTGACAATACCTCTGAAGTGACTTGTAAGACCTCTTGCAGATACTAGGCAATATCATGCTACTATCGATACAGAAGCGTCACCATGTCAAACGTTCACAGAAACAAATTGATCAAACTTTAGTTCCGCAAAGCTTTGCTTACTTGATGTAACGTTAAAAAATTGCAGCAGTATCCCAACACGGGACGCCGTTGTACATCACTCTGACAGTCAATACTCGTGACCTGCGTCTGATTTCACATGTCTAGAGCGTGTGCGTGCACGCAAGCATTTATGTTGTCAAGGAGGTATAATAAGAACTGCACACACTGCTACACATAACGCGCCGTCAGTTACTACTCATAGTAAGTAGCTACTCATCTAACTCTTGGCAAAAAAGGAAGAAAAAAAGTTTCTTCCTATTCCTTTAAACTTTAAACCATAATTGTAATCCTCACCCCTGCACACCTTACTTTACAGTAATAATAATTTAAACTTTGTCCAAACTCACTAGAAAAATGGCAACATTGATTGTTTGTTTGTCTAACTTTGACACTAGTGACCACAGTTTGCATCCTGTCTCCTTTCCTGGTTTCCTTTAACCATGACCACGGTCTTTCCCAAACTTTATCCCAGTAGTTTTAGTTGCCTAGATGTAACCAAACCTTAATCCAAGAGAGGGTGGGTTGGAAAAAGGTCATAAGAATCTGTTGTCTTTTATGGGTTTGGATCTATTTTGTAGATTGATAGAAGATTTGGAAAATGTTCCTCATCTTTCTGTCCTTGCGAGGACATGCGGTCCTCATAAGTATAACCACATAAGAACAAATGCACACACACAAACTTTCTCTCTTCATCTCTCTCTCTTTCTCCCCGGTAAGCCATCACCACTTTAGGCTCTGCTCTCCCCCTATGAATAGAAGGACCTTGGCTGTCCCTATTGAAAACCTGATTCCCCATTGAATAGGAAGCCCTTGTCCCTACATCGCTCTGTCTACTGCACTGATGGTGTACTAATGGAAACATCAGTCCCCATCTGGTGTCCATCATTTGGATTCAGGGCAGGGACCGTCCCAGCAGATACATCCGATTAGTCCCTCTCATCGATTTGTGCTGGCTCGTCATGACTTAGTCAACCCAAGGTGTCTCTTCTATGACATGCTGTCTCCCTGTGATTTAGTTTGCCAATGCTCTAAGTGCATTGAGTGTGACAATAAAATCTTTAATCTAATATGCATCCTAAAGAGGCAGGCAGTGGAGAATTAAGAGAGAGTGAGGGAGCGAAACGGAAAAGGGAGGTAATGTTCTCGATGAGCTCCAATGTAATGAGAAAGGTTTGTGTCAAGTTTATGAACATACAGGATGCAAACACTAAAGTTTGGAATGTTACACTAGCGTTTTGATCCTCACTGATGAAAGTGTGATTTCAGGTGTAAGATGTGACGAAAATTCTTTTATTCAAATTATGAATATACATAGGTACCAAGACTATTTTTACCTCCTTGTGGATCCCATCTCCTCTTGCAAAAGGAGAAATGTGATTATTATCCTCTCAAATGGCCATGACAATTTTGCATCTGTGCTCTAAAGAGTTGAAATCCTATTTTCTCCACATACGTAACCCAGCCTAATCTGCGTTTGCAGTTTGAAGCATATGATAGTGTGAATGGGGTTACAGGGCACAATGCATGCACAGTGCTCTCAGTAATTCTTACTGGCAACTATCCCATTGCCTGGGCTTGTGAGAAAGCATCATATTTATGGATGTGTGAGCTGTATACCAATGAGTTTGTTGCTACACTGTCTGAATAGATCATTACATAGATATCGGGTACACTGGTTGATCTGCTTTATCCCAGTGCTGCTCTATGTCTCAGTAAACAGACATAACATTAGGGAAATGCTATACCACGCAATACATACATTGGTAATGTACTGTAAAACCGTAGGGATACTTTATAGAAATTTGATGAGGAGGGAGGATGATTTTAAAGGTGTCTGGAGAGCAGATTTAATGTTTCCTTTTTTATGGTTTATGGTATTAAAAGCAAGCCATTATACCTGTAGGGTGCCACTTTGTCTGTATCCACTCAGTGATTTTGTTTTATATTTCTTTTGATGTAAGGGCATCTCACTGACTGATTAGTGAAATTCACATCTAATGGATACGATAGATCTTAATTCAGAAAAGGTGATTAGATTGGTTTTAATTAATGCTTTGCCAAACTGTGACATGTTATTGCCGCTGTCACACACACCTCTAATTGACAGATATTTTCAAGAGAACTTGTTCAAAAGATCCTTTTTGCTTTTCATGTCTGTAATTGCCTGTTGGCATGACTGACCTGCCGTGTTGACACCAAACATACCAAGCCGCAATTTCACATCTTTTTAATGAGCCTGTGTTATGATGCGGTCTCTAATTGTGTTGTTGGCAAAAGAACAATATGTTTAAAAAAAAGAGGTATGAAACACCCACCCAGCCAGCCAGTCAGTTAGCCTTCCCATCTCACCGTGCTGTGACCCTGGCTGTGTGAGCGTGTACAGCGTGTGAGAGGAGGAAAATCTCGGGCTTGAAGCCAGACACTTGTCATTTTGGCCAGAATGACTTCTATATATCAAATTGAAGCTCTTGATAAAACCAGTTATCCTGTATCAAAAAGGCATTACTAGAATCACTGCATCACTCTGCAAGAATCACGACCAAAATTGAATTGGTCAATAAAACCAATTTTTTAGAGGGAATGACAAGGCTCTACGGTACAATTTAAGATTAATGATGAATGTATACAATTTATAAAAGAGAGAATAACAAAGGGAGCTGAAAGAGATATAAGACACAGAGAAAAAGAGAGTAGAAATAAGTGTGTGTGCACGAAAGAGTCTGTCAAATTTTCATTTCTTTAGAAAAACACGATCACTGATAGCCCATGTTGGTATTGTTTTCCTTCTCACTAATCAATCAAATAAAAAAATAAACCCAGCTTTTTGGAAATAGAGTTCAAGCCATCTTTGCACCGTTCTGCTGGAACATGCGGATGCGATTGAGGGAGAAAATAGGCCTGCATGAGAAGTAATCAAGGCAGCCCACTATGATAGTGACAGCAGGTTAAGAGAACGGGAGGGGAAGCTCTGTTTCTATGCCAGAGAAAATGAAAGCAGCTGGGGGTATGCGCTGTGCACTCTAGTCAGTCATATATGCTTGTTATCAAGTGTGTTTTCATATGTGAGTGTGTGTGTGAGAGAGAGAGAGAAAGAGACGGGACGCAGCAGGAGAGGAATGCAGTCATGGCTGTAAAGTGGGTGTGAAAACAGCCATGTTCACTGACCGCCGAGCTGACCTCCCCACCCCTCCTCCCCTGGTAGTTGAAAGTGTCCTGTGTGTGTCCTGTGTGTGTCCTGTGTGTGTGTGTGTGTGTGTGTGTGTGTGTGTGTGCGTGCGCGTGTGTGCGTGTGCTGTATGTGATATTACTTAAATGAATAAATAAATGAATGAATAGTTTATTCCAAACAACATACAAAAGAATGAACAAAAAACACTTAAAATACAAGACACAAAGGGATTTCACTATAAAAAAAGAAACAGTCAGAACAAGCAATAAGCCGGAGTTTGTTTGGTAGTCGTGGTGTGTGTGTGTATACAGTTGCAGCATGTGTGTATATGTGGTAATAGCTGTAAGTGAATGGCCCTGAGTTTACAATAGTCCAAGAGAAGAGGTCCAATCCAATCCAAAACAACAACAGTTAACCAAAGTGCTATAGCCTACAATCAGAAAAAAGAAAAAAAAAGAAAAAAAAAACATAGAAAGAACACAGTGAACACGTGACGTATGGTTGCAATGGGTCGGAGAGATAGGTTGGAGCTAGCCCATTAAGTACTTTGTACAATAGTAAACAATAGTAGGCCTAGCTTGAAGTCAATTCTAAAACGTACAGAGAGCCGGTGAAGGGAGGCTAGTACGGGGAAGATGTGCTCTCGCCTGCGTGTTCCTGTCAAAAGACGAGCTGTATGGTGAGTGGATTGTGTCATTCAAAGGATACCCAGGCGAAGGAGAAGGAGCAGGCTACCCTCCCCGTCGCTGCCAAACTGTGTGGTTTTTTGAATTGATTTAATAGGGACTGCAGACGAGAGACCAGTGGCGACTAGGTGCATGTTCGAGCTGCAGCGTTCAGGACCAACTGCAAGCATGAGAGAGAGAGGCCTGCTTTACACCAACATAAAGTGCATTAAAGTAGTCCAGCCGGGTCTAAATAAAAGCATGTATAACATTTTCAAAAATACTAAACAATAAGAGTGAGAGTAAAGAGTATTATCTTAAAATGTTAGCTGCCCTCTTCACCTTTCCTCCCTCCTTTCTTCCCTCTGCTTTTCTGTCCTCCTGTATCCTTGATGGCAACTAGCACCTGTTGCACACACACACACACACACACACACACACACACACACACACACACACACAGGCATTTTCAACTAACTGCATATAATTTTTATAAAGGATAAAATATTGATGTAAAATTAAAAGTCTTTTTTGTCTTTTAAATATTAGGCCATGTATTGGCTGACGGACACACAAAAGTAAGAGGAGTTAAAGAAGAGCATTCTAAAAGAAGTCTTCACTTTTCAGGTTTCTTTGCTTGTATTTTTTATTGCTTTATACATGTATTATATATGTATTATGTTTAGATTTATATTTCATTTCCCACTTTGTGCTTGTATGCTCTTGCACTTTGCTACTGCAACCTCAGACATTTTTATTCTACTTCTACTTACTTGTTGCTCTACATGACATATGGGCAGAAGAGGAAATGTATAATTAAGTTCACATGCCTTTTCAAATACATATTTGTTATATCAATCCCTCACGTTTAACACACACACACACACACACACACACACACACACACACACACACACACACACACACACACACACACACACACACACACACACACACACACACACACACACACACACACACACACACACACACAAAAAGACCTAAAAAAAGATCACCTAACAGTCCTAAATATATATATATATATATATTTTTTTTTTAAACATGCCATAAGGCCAGGTCAGATATATATATATATATATATATATATATATATATATATTTTAAACATGCCATAAGGCCAGGTCAATATAAATTCGCCCCAGACGCTATTGTATCGGTATGAATTCATGTTAAAGTTATTTTCGTTAGGGATTTCCCACCTGAATGTAGGCCTGCTGCTCATTTTCTAAAGTTTCATAAATCCTCCTTGTAAGCACTTGTCTGATTTAAGGCGACGACAGACGCGGTTCCCCTGGCGCACTCGAACTTGGATTTGTCCCCGACTGAGTCAGCTATCCCCCCTGCCCGCCACTGCGGGGCGTCTGGGCGCTGGAGCGGCGCCGTGAACCCCTTCAGTCGGCTCCCTGCAACAGGCTGCCCTGTCACATCTTCCCGCAGCGCTGCATAGCCATCATCTCTCAGCATTACGCCATACACAGAGGTTGTGAGGCACCAGCACCCTCCGCCTCTCTGTCTTCATAAACCTGTGGGATAGATGTGACCTTTTTAGAGTTGAATTCCACACAGTTATAGATTAAATACTGGGTGTGGGAGGATTAATGGACGATATCGTTGAATCGGCCCAATTGCAACATTTCCAATGTTAATTTATTATAATTTTTGAATATTTAATATTAGAAGCATATTATAAATTAGCCTAGGCTTTGTTAAAGTACATTACCTAAACTCATACTTCTTTCCAGTTAGTAAAAAAAACCACATTTGAATTGAGTTCAATTGAATTGAGAGAGAGTAACTGGAGTCCATGGTCTGCTGTGCTCTGCTGCGTCCGTTTGCATGTAATTAAATAGCGCCGCGCGCTCTTATCGGTCGGATTTGACAGTGAAGTTTCTAAAACGGCCCCTGTCCTGTGCACCTCTTCCCCCGTCCCCTTCCAGCTCTACCTCTCCGTAATTGAATTAGCTCGGTTTTAGGCGGGGGAGGGGCCTGGCTCTGTTCGAGTGACGCCCATTCAAATAATTTCAAACCAATGGGACAATCCCCCGCTCCGCCGTAACCAAACCCACTCTCGCAGTCAGCGTCTGGAGCTGCCTGCCTTTGCCTTCACCTTCCTGTGTGTCCCGGCGTCTGAAACCCAAACACAAGAAAGAGGAAGACTACACAGCGCCCTCATGGGAGAACGCACGATTTTTTTTTAAACCTGCACGTCGCACGATGGCTTATATATGAGGAGGACACTTTGGGATGCGGACATAAACAAGAGTCTCCACGGAGAGAAGCGCGTGAGAAGACACAACGCTGTCCGTCCTGTCTCCGACACCGAGAAGGACTCCTCCCCACCTCGGCAGTGACACCTCCGGTAAATCGCCGAGAAAGGATAACAGTCTTCTTTTTACGCTGGAGACGAAGGACCGAGTCTAACATTACCATTCATCTGCCACTGACGGACTGTATGGCTTTAAAAAGTTGCCTGGAAAACATGGACATCTGAAGTGAGCCACACGGCGTCATTGGACACGTTGAGCCTCTCTCTCTCTCTCTCTCTCTCTCTCTCTCTCTCTCTCCATCACATCTTGGACTGACTAATCCCCTGCGCTTTGGGCTTGGAGTAAGAAGTGTTCAGCAGTTGTCATTTGCCCTGACACAGGCTACATCAGTAGTCCCTACATAAGGGGAACATTACCACACCACAGAAGACACTGCTTGTTGTGCTGCGCATTTGTGTGCGCTGATCTCACTGCTTGTGCATTAGTAGGAGAAATATTTTGTCAGCCCACCACGGATTTGTCAGAGCTAAAATCCTGCATGCCATAAAGCCTTTGATTCATCTGGACCCTCGACCTGCATCAGAGAGACAACACAGTGACGCGTCGGTTTTGTAACTTTAAATGTCCGTCAACCTGAACTGAATTGTCATTTCAAGTGTCCCCTTTGAATGGTCACGTTCTCGCTGTTCCTTTCGCGTTTTCTGTTGTGCTAATTTGTATTTGTTTAGCATTCACGAACTGCGCCAGCAACACACGGCCACAAGTGAATGAGACACTCGTCACCTGTCCCGGTTGAAGCGCCCGTACAACTCGACTGACTGACCGACACTGAAGAGGAATACGTGCCGAAGTTTCGCTGTAGTGATGCTGCAAATGGAAATGGTCATCTTCGTCTGCCTGGTGCTGTTGATGTGTGTATTTTGCCAAGAACCCAGTTCCAAAGTGGTGGCCGACCGCTACGCCGTCTTCTGGAACCGGACCAACGCCAAGTAAGTGGCCTCACACAGGGCAGGTTTGCCGCGGAGAGTCGGCGATGTTTCGTCTCCTCGCATCTGCGTGAACCACGGGGTTCGCAAGTTTGCTGGACTACATCGGTGTTTATTCTCCGCAGTGAGGGCATAATGCCAGTAGGTACAGGCTATAGCCGAGGATAGGATCACAGTAGTGTAAAAAGGCTATACTTTGTCTTATTTTAAATACGTGGCTACTCATTATCAGCGCGTCCCTCGAGGCAACTATAGATTATACCCGTGGGTAATAAGGCCTGGGCATAGCATCCATCGTCTGGTGTCAATATTGTCCAGATACGAAAATTCAGCGTTTCATTGTCAGTTGTTCTAGCTGTAGACTACAGGTTTAGGATAAAAGCTATAACGCCTGGGACATTATCTTCCCTGTTTGGCGAACTCAGGCTGGTTATAACATGGTATTTACACGGCCCCACTGGACCCATTAACACCAGAATCTAACTAGTCTCAACTAGGCTAAACACTTAACAATCAGCACAAATCCACAAAGTCGAAAAATTTAAATTGTAGGCCAACGCTTATGTGGTTCTAGAGGTATTTACTGTTCATCACTAACTATAGCGAGACTAAATGCGACAACATAATGTATATGTCAATATTAAAAGCTCATTCACGAAATTCAGCACAGTTACCATTGTGCGATTTATGGGCATATAGTGGTCTCAGCACACCTAAAAGTACCCTACATACAGTAAAGGAGTGCTTCATGAATATTATAAAGGCACCATGGCAGACAAATTACACAAAATGACAAACTCGTCTTTGAATAGTCAAGACACACAGCAGGCTGAAGCCCCAGAATATTACAGTGTTTTTTTTTCTAATAACTATTAATCTTTAAAATAGTTCTTGAATCACTTTTTCTGTGAAGAAATGTTGCCTTGAGCAAAATTTTATTCATTTTGGTTAAGTTCAGAAGCCAATACAATACAGTTTTTTGTTCAGCATTATAATGATGGATCATTGACATTTGAAGCACACTATTATGAAGTAAAAAAAAGAATCCAATGAAATTTGGTCAGGGAGTTTTTATAAGCTTTTAGAGATGAAACAATAGATTTGCTCAAATTAAACCCTAAGTAATGCAGATAAATTCTGGATCATGAAACCCAGTGTAGCGTAATTGTATAAAACTGAAAGGGAAAGTGAAGTGTGGAATCCATGAACTTTTCCATTTAAAACTTTGGAAAACTTTCGCTCTTTGTAACGATATACAGTTTCCTCATTCTAAAATGGACAAAGTTTCTACAAATGAAACTTTACATATTTAGTGTATATATATATATATATATATATATATATATATATAGTTTTTTTTCTCTCCATTTTTTGCATATTGGTGAGCATGAATGGCTGATTTTTTGTAAGTGCAGAATCACAAGTCATATCCTGACCTAATTCATCCTCTCAAAATAAAAATACTGAAACACTTAATTTAGATATTGTTAAATGTTTTATAAAAAGTGTGTTCAACATCACACTGTTAGAAGTGAAGTAAGGATTGTATGTGCTGTTGACTCAGATGGGCCACATGAGAGAATTTCAGCAAAGTTAAATTAAAAGTTTTTCAGATGTGCTACAATGCTTGAGTTGAGCGGCTCTCTGCTCGGACAGGCTCCAGTCAAGCTCAGTGTTCATGTTTGTTGAGACAGCGTTTCCCACTATAAGTCCCTTATGGAGTTAGACTGTACAGCCTTGTCGCCGGCTTATTAAGTCTAAACAGTGCTGGTGGATTTTACAGAGATCTTTTTTACTCAACTGCCAACGGCACTTAGTATTTGTTGAATAAAATCCTCAGCTTAGCCTCCAAGTGTGCACAAAGCCATTAATAGCACACGCTGAATTTGTTGCACAACTATTTATATACATTTTGAAGTTTCTGAAAACATGATTTATTGCTTGAAGCAATTAGTGGTCAGGGGTACAAATGGAGGGCTGACTGTAAGCCCTCTCCTGAAGCCGGGGCCAGTCTCGCAGGGTGCGTAGATTCTCGGTCTGATATACCGTAGACCGTGACTGTTGTGGTCTAGGTCTTTACTCTGACTTACCCCGGCTGTTTATTTATGGGGCGCTTTCTTCAATAGAGACAAACACAATTTCGAGTTGAATCTAGATTGCTGCTGTTGATAGACATACTTTCATTAGACAGTACATTTCTTTTTTCAACAAAAAGGTTTTGACTTGACTGGCCGCTCAGTTAACTTGATATCTTCCAGATGTGCTGACAAGTTTTCTCAGTTTCAGTGAAGGAAAAAAAAGTGTAGTTAGAAAAAAGGGGAATTAAAGTAAATCTGTTAATCTCAGATCTGACACACTACCACTGAAAGAGAGAGGGGAGAAAACAAGCACTTTGTGATCCACTTGGCTGCCTGCATGTTGTGTCTTTTACTCTCTTTGCGTCCAAAGTCAAATATGAAAAATAGATAGCTTCCTGAGCCTCATCTGTTTCTGAAGCCCTCACTTGCCCGAGGAAAGGAAACAGGTTTTCACAGAGGCTATAATGCTGCTAACACCAGTCACTCCGTTCTACTTACTCTAAATAGAGTTTGTTTGACTCGCACCCCTGCAGGCCTAAAGGCAGGAAGCCAGAAAGGTAACACAACAGCAGGGAGGAGACAGAGACAGCGAGAGATAGCAAACTTGTGTAATTGATGACTCAGTTAATAAATATTGAGTCCCTTTCTTCATGCATTACTGTAGAAAGCTGGTGTGGCCACTGTAACGTAACTTATTCACTTCTGTCTTTTGTTCTGAGGCTTCACAATCACACCGAAAGTTTGGCTGCTCTAAGAATTTACTGTGTGAACGATCACCGCACATAGAAAAGCTCATTAGAGCCAAAGCTATTTGTTACTATATGATAGCAATGAATTAAAATATATAATGCAATTTGTCATAAATAATGTTAGCAAGTAACTTTCTCTTTACATTCTTCCTTTTTGGTGTCTGAACACAGTCGTTCAGGGCTTGTTTTACTACAGAAACTACATCCAGAAAAAGCCATTTGTCGACATTCATTTTTATACCGTACAAAACTGCACCTTCCACAGACTTGAAAATTGCCCAAGCTAGACAATCCACCACACTAAAGCTGTAGTTTGAGTTTGTTTTTTTCACAAAATCTGTTTTGCTTTGAAATGAATGTGCTCAAGTTGGATGTTTCACATCAGCGTGTGCGATACGTTGTGCTCTGCTTACGTACTTAAATCACCTGAAATGCACAGGGAGAAATAAAAAAACCTATTCATGGAAATACCAACTAAAAACTGTTTTACTCACTTCACCTACGATTAATTAGAAGTTTTAAACTAAAAATACTTTTTGATTTTATATTGCAAAATGATTGGAGAAAGTGTGAACTAGACGTAGACAAAAACAAGCAAAAGAGCTACTTCTACTGCTGTTTCACGTTAGACAAAACAATGGTGCAGAACTTTTTGTGTCTGAAATGTAACCTTTAGTTAACAAAAAATGTTTTTGCAGGTTCGAATTTCTTCTATTTGGTTTTCCAGCGCTCAGAATTACAAGCAATTGGTAGATTAGTGTGGAATTTTATATTGGTTTAGTGTATTGTAATTTGCGTTAGCGGTGCCACGGTTCTTTCTGCTGGGTGCTTGTGTTGTTGGGGATTGGGGTTCGAGGCTGAGGGGATTTCCATTGTGTCTTGTTGGCTACAGTCCACCGTTGTGTATCAACTCCAGCATGAAACCAGAAACTTGCTAACTGTTTAATTTTATCTTTTCTTTTCTATCTTCACCAATCTATCTATTTAACATATCCACACTTTATCTTTTAGTTTTTGTTTTGTTTTGCTTCTCAGCTTTTTGCCATGAAAAAGTGATTTTGATTATCTGTCCTCAGAGAGTTCCTACAGCTTGAAATAAGTTAAAATACAAGACATTTCTCTGTGGATTCTGCCCTCTGCTATCTCACTGACTGCCTTTGCTTGTGACTATTTATTCTAATGAGGGGACAGCCAGTGGCTCTAATGATGTCTCGGCTGTAATGCCGAAGAGAGGGCCCTTCCCTTCCGTTCCCTTTCTTTCTCCCCCTCTGCCCTTTCTTCTTCCACATATTCCTCCTTGCCTTTCTCCCGTGTTGCCTCTCGCCGCTCTGCCTCTCCCCGTCTCTTTCTCTCTCCCTCACGCCCTCCCTTACTCCCCCTCTCTCTCTGTCTCTCCTTGCCGGGCACAGAAAATGAATGAATACAATTAGATATTTCGGGAGTCCCTCCACAGTGGACGGTGTAGAAAGACGTGCAGAGGTCAGCCACACTTTGAGAGGAGCTGAGGGAGAGGTCACAAACATACGGCGAGGAATAACGAATGAGAAAGTTCGCCTGTGAATGACAAACTAGTAACTAGAACACTCCTTGAAGTGGAGTGTGTTATTAACATTAACAGTTTGATGCGGTTGTGGTCATGCAAATTGCTCAAGGTGATTTGTATTTTGCTGCATAATTTGTAGCTCAACAAACAGCCTGGAAAGCATTTTTCTAACGTGCTGCCTTGTGTTGTTTTTGCATTTACAATGTACTGTAACTGGAGGCCTACGTCCAGTAGTTGTGTCGCTGGCATCAAAGACAACTTTCCTTTGTTGCAGTCATGTCTGGCTCATCTTTGTCTGTGCATGTGGATGTTTTTGTGCTTCAGCGTGCATGTGTGTACATGCGCATGCAATGTACCAAATGAGCCATAAGGTCATATAGGGCTTGTTCCCTCTCCTTTAGACTCAGATACCAGAATAAATACATATTTTGTCCTTGGACTTCTCATTACCTGTCACAGACCAGTGGGACATGAATAGGCGTCTTGTCAATCTGTGCTTGTGTGTGTGTGTGTGTGTGTGTATGCATGTGCAAATGCTGACTGAACACTAACAAAAGCACCTATGCATGGAGGTGGAAAGTTAGTCTACACACCAATCTGTCTCTAACAGATGTGAAAAAAGGTATATTACAATATTAACTTTTATTTTAAAACCTGGGATTTTTAAAATCAAGTTCATATTGCCTTTGATTGCTAAAGTGCGTTGTTTTTGTCCACATGCTAGTCTTTCCTGTCCCCCTTATCATTTTTATTTATACTGACTCGCTCGGAGCTGTGTTTTACTCTCTCCTCTGCTCTGGCTCTCGTTCTCTCCCTCCATCTCTCTGTCTGAGAGCTGATTAATTCTCGTTAATGACCCCTTGCTCTGTCATTCTTTTATGCCTGTGGCATTGGCAAGCACAAGCACCGACCGAGCTGCGTGGAAAGCGAGTGAAGGGGACACAAAGAGAGCGAGGAAGAGGATGTAGAGAAATAAACACAGGACCTGACGGAAAACCAGCAAACTGTAATGATGGTGTTTTGCGATGTAACACTTCTATTAGGTTTAAATGGCACTTTATTTTCTCACCAGACCTGTAAATGTACATTCCATTTAAATTAGATGTTTTTCTTTCTATTAACTAGAAAATGAGCCCAGCAGGCATTAGTCAATGCTTAGTCAATGTGCTTGGCAGAACAGCTGTTCTTCAGCGCGCGGTGGAAGAGGGGGAGGACTCTTGGCCGTGACCCTTGTGGAGGTGCTACGCAGCGGACAGAAGAAGCCCTGTCGCCGGGGGTGCCTGGTGGTCAGGCTGCAGTCTTGGATATGCTAATCCTACTGAAGTAAAGACAGCCTACAAATGGCTAAAAAAAGACAACAAAAACCCCTAACATGTATTATAGTTTTGTATATTTATATATATTTTAGATTGAATTATTATGGATTTATTTATATTTATACTTCTTTAATTATTTATTATTTATTTACTAAACTTTTGGTGGATTATTAGTTTGTTTTGTGTAAATAAAAAAATTCAAACATTTTATGCTTTTATATGCCTTGTGCTGACTTTTGAACAATGAATTCCCCTTTTTTGACCGTCATTTTGGTCATTTTTTTAAAAACAGACCACAACCTCAGAAAACCTGTATTTGCTCATGATTAGATAACTATTTCACATAGCCTGACCAAGGTTAACAGTGTTGAATTGGCACTAAGAGCCTTTAAAAATACCAATCTCAAGTTAAATGTGTGCTTATCCACCAAAGAACGGACGGGATCTCTTAGACAGAAATTGATAATATTGAATGGCAGCTTCACTTCAGTTGCACATGTTTCCCTCCCTTGCCTAGGGAACCAGATTGTAATGTCCACGTTTTTGTTTTCAGAGTAATCACTCCAAGGTCAGATGGAGTGCTGAAACACTGCTATCAGCTGAGCAATCTGTCTTTTAGCACTAATTCAACCCGTGGCTTTCAGGGGAACGCTCACTGTAGCTCTACTTGGAAATAATAAAGTATTAACCAACTTATACAACACCCACATGTGCAAAGCTCAATTCGAGACTTATATTTTGCCGTAAGAAAGATAAAAACAATGTTTCCATGTTTGGCAGTCCTAAGTTGTATTTTTACTGTGAACACCTGAGTAGATTTGTGGTTGCTATGAACAGAGTAGACAGAGAAAGAGAAAAACATATTTTGCTGTTGGGTTTATTCAGCTCCCATATCAGGAAAGCTCATGTTTCAATTTAAGACCAAAAAGGAGTGATTAACAGGAATACAGGACTGCTGCAGGTCCAATAAGGGTCAAAACGCCAGTCCAGGAATCTCACTATCATGTATTATAAGTCCTCATTCGTGGCTGAAAATGGCGCTACCATATCCTTCTTCAGCTCCTCTGCTGTCCTCTGTAAGATGGAGGCTTAGAAGCAGCTGTTACTGTAGTAACGCTTGGTTGATCTATCACCCCTGGCCAGAAAGGGGCGCTACTGAGAGAGGTCTGATACCCTATTGTGCCCTCTTCTCTCAGCCTAAAGCATTTCAAGTGTACAGTTGGAGTGAAAGCTACATGCATTTGCTTGATTTAAAACAGCTCTTTCTGCTTTGCGTGATTTGACCTCGTTAAACTCATTTACTGTCAAAGTCATATTATATTTACAGGAACTACACCAGCATGTAAAGGGCCAAAACGACTGATGGGTTTCAAAAATGTTTTTCTCTTACTGTCATTGTTCACTTTTCAACTGGAAAATGTGACGGGAACGATTGAGACTGTTCACATTTTGCCAGACACATTTTCCACAGATAATTCCTTTCATGGTAGGCTTGCTTCGGACCTTACACTGCCGTTTTCCTTATTTAACTTGGGAGGCTGCGGGGGAGTGACTGGCTGTTTTTCTAGCTGGGCAGCAGTGTGGAGAATAGATCCCAGAAGAGAACACATCTCCAGCTTGTGAATAAAGACCTAATTGACGGGTTGTAGCCAGTAGTAAATGACTCATGAGGTAATATGTCTTCACAGACAGACTGAGAAACACACAGAGGGACTGTACATGGTCTGCTATCTCTTTGGAATTGAGACAATCTACTTGGTTTATTTCCATACTTTTTATATTCCAAAATAGAATTTTTAGAAATCATAAAGTGCTGATTTTAGCCAGAAATTGTTATATCACGTCCTCACCTGTATGTGGTGATTATCCATGGATGGCTTACACGGCTTCTCATGTTTTTGTTTGGCGTTTCTTTGTTTGCGTTGGCAAAGTAGTAAAAAGGTGAAAGGCCTAGTTGATTCGCTGGCCTTGTTTTTAATATGAACACCTCTTTATAGAGTTCCCACTGCTGCTACAGTTTTCCACTGACATAAATATAAATAAACAAACAATGTTGCTTTCACTTTGTTCAGTCTACCGTTGTGGCGAGACGTGCCAATAATAAGCTAGCTGCATTTGCCTGTTTGAATTGACAGTAGAGAAAATACTACCCCACACCACACACACACACACACACACACACACACACACACACACACACACACACACACACACACACACACATCCAATGCTGCTGGGCCGTGAGACTGAAAGGCGGCCATTGTTCTGCTCTCTGTGTCCACTCCACATAGCCAGGGCTGAAAGTAATGCATGTGCTTTAAACGGCGGGAGAAAAAAAAGGGAGGGCAAAGGAGAGGAGTGAGGGAGAATAGTGTGAATGGCTCGGGGAAAGGGAGAGTGCACAGCTGAAGTTGTAGTACGCTTTTGGACAGAAAAAGGGAGGAGAGGAGGAGTATAATGCAAGTGCCAGACACAAGGGGAGAGGCATGTAGTAGCCAGGGGTGACACAGTGTGTGGAAAAGAAGAGGTGGCAGTTTCCCTCATTTCCAACTAGCCTTATCCATCCTCTCTCAACTCATCAGCCCTCCTCCCCTTCTTGTCTGTCCTTGCCAGGGTTTAAAGATGCATGCGGCCTGCTGGCTCTCTGTCTGTCTCTCTGTCTTCCTGGTGGTGACCGTGGTTGGTTGGTTGGTTGGTGGTGGTTCTCCAGGGGATGGTCATCTTTGCGGTCTGGTTTTAGTGACACTGGGGCTATTTTTTTTACAGAGATAGGATTAAGTCCGCTCAGGTTTAGACCCCTGCTTTGTTTCCTCTAACACTGAAGACTCCCACACACAGGGCTGTGTTTACTTGGGGGTTGCTGCTGTGGCACTAAAGTTGCATCTTAGAATTAACTACTGTGACACAGTGCACACTGTGCCCTTGAAAGTGCATTTTCCACTGAAATGCATATCACAGTCTGAATGCCAGGGCGTGTGTAATGTAGCAGCTTAATGAAGGGTTTCATTCCAAAATGCTACATATCTGCTGTGGAGACAAATTGGTGCAAAGAGAATGAGTTGTTTTTGTCCTCAGCAGTAGATCTACTTTGCAAGCGAAGGTCATAAAATGATGCGTTCCTTTCATTGTGATGAATAATGTGTATAATTATGCATAATTGTAATTCAAATGGTGGATATCTCATTTTGTTACAAATAGATCTATTGTACTGTATGTTAAAAAATTGTGAAATCGGCTAAACTGAACTTCAACTACTACTACTTTGGCATGAAAAGCTCTTTTTCAGATCTATTTTCCAGGATCTTTCATTAGGTAGCTTGTCTGATCTGAGCTCTGGAATCAAGCAGATAATGAATCACGTTTTAAAAATGTATAACACAGAACTGAATCTGACGTCTTCAGATGAACCTGGGTTTGATAAGATGAGCAAGTCTTTTGTGTTTGTGGGTATCTGTGTTTGTGTGTCCACACGTGTGCAAGTCCGTGTGTTACTGGCAACTTGTGCGCATGCGTAAGTGTGTGTGTGTGAGTGTGCATGGTTATCCTGAGCCGACCTCTGCATCGATGCCCGCTTTAATGAAGCAGCAGACACACACACACACACACACACACACACACACACACACACACACACACACACACACACACACACACGTCACTATAGCAGAGCACAGCACTATTCTTGACCCAATTCTCTGAGCTCCTTGATAGTTTTCCCATTTCTTGAAGTTGAATTGTGTATGTTTGCGTGTGCATGCTTGTCTTTGTTTATGTGTGGTGGTTGGTGTTCCTGTGTGAAACTGTACAGTGTGTATTTTTTTTTTCCCCTGAAGGGAAAATGATTGATCCCGGGATGTGTGATAAATCCCATCTTCACCCTCTCCTCTCATCTGAGCCCAGCTTTGACTGGTCTGGCTTACTCCAAACATTATCCCACATAACCAAATATGACACCCTAAAGAACATAGACCGAGACACACACACACACACACACACACACACACACACACACACACACACACACACACACACACACACACACACACACACACACACTGGTTTGGAAGGGCAGTTCATTATTTCTTTAGTGAGGTTCAAGTTGCAGGAGATGTGGTATTTATTCTGCTTGTTTATTTTCTTTCTTTAAATCAGCGAGCAGCAAGCCTCGGAGTGCAGCAGCCTTTGAACCGCGGCCTATCCCATGACTGCAGCCCTGGGTATTAACCCAGAGCCACTGAGAGGCTTAAAAAGCCATCAGCTCATTGTCCAGAGACAAAAAAAGCCCCCTCCTCTAAAATCCCCCCCATCCTTCTCTTTTCCTCCTTCCCTCCTTTCTTAAGAATGTCTTGAGCTGGCCTCTGCTGGCATTCATATTAATCAGTTTTAAGGGTCTAATGAGATAAGTGAGACTTAAGGGGAGTCCCCAAAGTGGCCTAAGCCCTCCGGATAAACAGAGGTGATGAGCGCTGCCTATGGCTACATCCACAGTAGTGTTTTTTCTTTCCAGCATAGTCATGCATACAAAGGTTCTTAATGTCCTTAATCTCACTGTTGAGCTTAGAAAGCCAAAACATCAGTAGATTTATTCAAGAGCGAATCGCCACTTTGCCTCGTAAATGGCAAGGTGATGATAAAATGGTTTGATGATTTTGGTTTGGCTCTGGGCTTGTGAATTGGTTGAGAAGCTAGTGTATCTGTGAATTTGACCTCACCCGCCAAGTATTTCTGGAATATACTGTAGGCCAGTCAGTTTCCTCCAATTCTTTTGATCTTTGTGCCATATTGTCCTCTCTGTCTTTTTCCCATCCTCCTTCCCTTCCTCTCTCCTGTCTCTGGGATTACCAGATCTTTAACTGTACTGTCCATATTCTTGGCTCTAGGGGTCCTGCTGAGGTGACCCAGCATGCCCACTGTCAGCATTAGATTCACTGTTGTGGCTGGAGCACTTGATTGACACCTACCTACACTCTCTTTCTCATTCCCCCTGATTTTCTGTATGTCTGTCTTGTCTGTGTGTGTGTGTGTGTGTGTGTGTGTGTGTGTGTGAGATGAAAACTAAAAATGTGGCACCAGCCAAACACAAAGAGGTAAATATGGTAGCAATGGTTGGATCAGTTTTTGATTTGTTTGAAATGAAATTGGATTAATTAGGCAACAGTGACTAAAGCTACTTAGAAAGGATAACCTTCATAGGCAAATTAAATAATCTATAATCTGTAATAATCTTTAAAAGGTGCAGATGTCAGGGGTCAGTTAGGACAAAAGAAATGAAGAATACCAGTTTGTTTCAAAATTTCACTAGAAAGTTAATGTAATCGATTGAATTTAAAAATAAATTGTTTTAAATTCCTGCTTCAGAGAAAACATAAATAGTAGTATATAACATTTGGGTAACAAAGGCTCTGGTTTAACTATATCAGTAGAACTACTGGAGTAGCTGTGAGGCGGGACAAATCCTCAGAGAGTTCAGTTTCACCTGCTGTTCTGTTTTTCGGGGCCGCAGGACTCCACGACCGGAGACATTCCAGCCAGGATTAGAGCGTGCATGGCAAACGGAAGCACAAATAACAGGGAGTGAAGGCACTTTTTTTCCCTCCAGAAATGACATAGCGTTTGGCCTGGCTGTTTCAAGGTTAATATGCCTTTTGACATTTTTACAACAATTTGTGCAAAAATTCATTTAATATGAATTATATATAAACATATAATTTGTGATTCCTACGCATTTTGCCATTGAAGACAAATTAAAATGTTAAATTGCGAACACATTTGAAAATAAAAACAAACTTTTATTACATTAATTCACAATTTAAAACAAATTATGTTAAAAATATTTTATAAATAACAACTCAAAATGACAATTCATCACAAGAAGTAGCAGTTATAAAGTTGAATAATTGTTTAAAGAAAAATTCTAAAACTTGTGTCAGTATTTTTTTGTTTTTGCTTTTCCTGATGCTTTTCATTTAAAGTAGCTGGCAAAATCACATCTTACAATAAAATGCAATCCAATACAATATACATTGTTATACATTTTTATATTTTACCATAACAGCACCAGTTTTTTTTGGACACATTGTATAAATGCTCCCTAATTTCAGGTACATTTCTTCTTTAAATAGATATTTATTAGTATAGCCTATATTTCTCCCCAGTGAAATTTAATGATTAAAAAAAGAAAAAAAAAAAAAAGTTTTCACAATTTTGGCTTAGCTTCAGAAGATGCTAATTTGCCTACTGTTTATTAAACCTTTTTATGAAAAGCTTGACAATTTGCAGATGTTTCAGTGGTATTATTTCATGAGGTACAGGGTAGAAATAGATTATTAGCCTGTGGGAAAAGAGATGCATCATATTTCTTGCATTGGATTAGAGTGCGTGCCTTGCTGTGGGTGGAGTGATGAAATATTCATTACTGTTTGTGATCTCTAGGAAGAGTAGTACTTGCAAACCTTCGCACGCAATTCATGAAAAATGAAGTCAAGGTGGACATGTTTGGAGCATGAATATGATGGAAGCTTGTCTGCTTGTCTGGTTCGTATGACCTGAACCCAAAGCATTCATGATGGCTGGTTTGACCATACACATCTCTTTGGCTGCTCTCAGGATTTTTTTTAAATATATGTTTTTGTTTATAACTTTTTTTGTGCTTTCCAAAAGTTGTTAAAGAGGTGAATAACTAAAAAAATCATGATTAATCTGTTTAAAGATTGGCCCTGGATTTCTTGTTAAGAGATTGACAGCTGTCAGTCTCCATGTCCGTGACAGTGTCAGATTTGGCAATCTGAGTGACATCAGGTCCACGGCTGCTTTAATAATGCAGTACAGCCACACTTTTTATGTCCACTTCAGCTCTCCATCATGTCCTTTCTCTGGGATGTAGAGAGCTGTCCTTACATTAAGACCAGGCCAGATTGCGTCTGCCGTCGTACATTAGCAGCAAAGCCTTCCTGCCTGTATCACTGGTAAGAGGAACATGGCACGAAGATGGCTGAATTATTCACAGTCATAATCGGCCTTTATGTCCTGCTGCCAAGCCTGGCCCCACTGTTATTCTAGTGCATAATTGATAGTGCTCAGAAGTGGAAAAGTTAGAATAGCAGAAGTAATGCAAAGCGAAAGTGTAGTCAGGCAGCGTAAGAAGGGAAGAGGGGGATAGGTGGGTTAGTGAGGGGGTTAGAAAGATGGAGGTGGGCCCCTATAGGAGTTTTTACACTGTGCTTGTGTTAGCCTTTACGGGGCTTAGGTCCAGCTAGCGTGAGGATCGCGTGTGTAGGCCAGCCAGACTAGTCTGAGGTGGGGAGAGGAGAGGGGGATAAGAGGGGGATAAGAGGGGGATGAAAGGAGGTGGGAGGGAGAGGAGATGGGGATCCAGAGTAACAAGGCCTGACGCTGAGCCGTTCCAGAATGTGGTCTGTTTCTCCCCCAGAGTTACTCTGAGGCTCCACTGTGGGCAAATATATTTTTGACACTTAAACAGAATTTGATTTTTTTTTATTTAATTTTTTTTATTTTTGTCTTTGAAATGATTGGGGAGGAGTAATAACAACTGTTCTGTTATCTGCACAGTAGATTTGTACTCACGGGTTTGGATTTCCTTTGGACCTGTTCCAGCTAGTTTTTTCATTACTTGCTTGCTCAGGCAGGTAAGAGAGCCATTGACATCACATTACAACCATGCGATACAATGATCAATAAAACAGCAACCTCCAGAGGAGAGCAGTTATTGGCTCTGTTCCAATAGTAAAGAGAGGCCATCTATTGGGAAATTGAGTGAGACAACCTTTTGAAAATGTTTCAAGACGGTACTGCACTCTTGGAAATAAAAAAAAAGTGCAGTGTGTTCCATATTTCATTTAAAGTAACCTGCCATTGCATATCTTCATCTTTCCCTAATTCCTCATAGGATTTATTCCTAAATTATTCTATAGAGTTAGATATATAGTATTTATAGTGTGATATTTCTGTCGGAGATTATTTTTTTCTGCCTCGTCACATCTCCCATCCAGCTCCCTCAATTGAACCGAACACCCTTCCATGGAAGTTTGAATGTCTCAGGTGAAGGTGTTAACACAGCCCCAGGTGTAGTCTATTTAACACCTCTCTGACCCTTAACAAAGCCTTACTAAATGCTGCCTAGCTCTACCTTTTGTGTTTCATAACAAAGCCCTTTAGCTTCTAATAACACCACTGCACTGCCAGTGTCAAGAGAAACCTGAGATAAGGTCCACATCAGAGAGTTGGTGGGAACTGTTTAATCCGCTTCTCGAAACCAAACCAACACACAACAGGCAGGGATCATGTTTGGCAAAGTGGCCTGCTTTGATGGAGGGATTGGAGGGTGTGAGTAGGAGGAATGGGGATGACGGAAAATAGAAAGGCGGCTGAAAGCCAGTAGTCTTTTTACAGAGCTGTGAAAGAGAACATCTGGAGAAAAATACAGGGAGTTGTACACAGTGTGCTCTAATGCTCACTCTCACACACAATGATCATTTCTTGGTTCTGCTGGTTGATTCAGCAATTTCCCCTCTAATCACAACCAAAGTAAATGATTTGTTCCATTACTTAAGTTTTTACATGTATGCAAATATATTGACCGTGCCTGGTCACAAATAAATGAATAAATAGTGGCCAAGTAATTTTCACTGAAATTGAAAGCGGCATTTCTTCTTCCCTCTCTAAGATTCTACTTTATTTTCTCAAACACTTTATTAGCAGTGCCAAATACGCCGTTATCATTAAAACGAGAGCTCCACATCCAAGCTATATATATTTTTTGTCAACATCACTTTTCCAGTATATTAGAAAGTATCTTTCACCAGAGTCACTACAATGTGGCCATAAAACCGTCAAGTGGAAACATTAGCAGCGATATGTCTCAGAAACTCATAAAACCAATTTACGAGTGCACTTAAGGCCCATACACCTACTGGAGCCATTCTATAAAGATGCAGACAGAGATTGCACCAAACTCTCCCCAATTACCCACATTTAAAAGTAATAAATGTGGATCGATAAGTGATAGAGGGCCTGTTAATTGTGGACTTACCCAGTTGTTTCCAATGGAGATTCTCCTTTTCAAACAGAAATTGCAGCATTTACAAGCTTACCATTGATTTATTTCATTGTTTTCTTCCTACAGGCTAAATGCTGCATTGAGCTGTTTTTGCAGTAGTCATCTGAAGTGAATGTTTTTTTTTTATTATCTTTTGTAGTGTTTAAATTCTTAAGAGACTTGCCTTTATCTTATTAAAAGAGAAATTGCAAGGATCGGAAAGCTTTTTATTGCAATTATTCTTTTTATATGCGACTAATTTGTTTTTAGATATCCCAAATGAAAAAAAGAATTTTAATCAAAGGGAACTTAATAATCAACACAATATAAAGTAAACAACCTTGCTACTCTGGTGCGTGAAAACAATAGTGGCAGCCCCCTGTGAAATACGTTGTTGGTCATCCAGCAGTAGGACATGTGAATAGGCCAGTATGCCTAGTTGAGCTTATATTCTTATTTATTTACAGCTTGGCTCAGCGTGCCAGTGCTGGAATGCTATTGGCACTAGCAGGTATGGATTAGACCTCTTTCTGTCTCACTGTGAAGTTAATTGAGGGAATTCTCCTCCCACAGTGGACTCAGATCTGCATGCAGAGTCAGCTCACAAAGCACTACAGTTTCACTTTTAATTTCAGTTGACGATTTCTGAAGCCAAACTGATGAGACTGCATCCGATTAATCATTTCTCTGTGACCTTTTACACGCTCCGTCTGAAACAAGCCCTCCTCATCACACACCCAGTCCCCCCCCCTCCCAATCCCCCACACCGCCATTAATTTAATGCCATTTATATGATATAATGGCTTATTACGGTGTCACTAATTAGATTGTACAGCAGTTCAATGTGTCACTATCCTATTCTACCATTAATTGCTTCACTAATGGTTTGCTTTTGCATATTTACATGTAACTGCGCAATTATTCTACATTGCTTTATGTATTTACATACAGCAGCAATGCTTACACTACTGCGATGAACAATTTTCTAGACTTAATTAGGTTATTATCAAAAAAAAAAGTCTCATCAGGAAATGCCACAGCTTATGTCCACGGATGGCATTCAGTTTAAATACCCACATGGCTGACAGGAGGATGAGCTACTGTCTTTTTGATACATTTGTCTGAACATGTGTTATTTATGTGCAGTTTTTCACGTAAAAAGCCAATTAATTAAATGTCACAGTGAAGCTCAGATTAGCCATATGTTTATTTGCTCACAGAGCATATTGTGATGTATGAGAATTTGAGAAAAGGCAATTGATTTATGATTGATATGGTATTATTTGCTTGTCATGGCTTATTCTATGGATTTATGTATAAACACTTCCAATATTAGAATATGAGTTGTTTATATCTCAGTGGTAATTCCCTTTTTTTCTATTTGTGCACTTGAATCCCATCTAGAAAACCTCACTTGTACATACTGATCTCTCAGTGGAGTTGTGTTTTACTTCCACATATTTGGACACAGCATAATTCCTCTCCTTCTGGCTTTGTTTTTTCTGTGTCTCTGTTGGTCTTTAATTGTGAATTTTTCCAGTCATTTACAGCCTAGTAATGATTTTATAGCAGGCTGTTTTATACCGGTGTCCAAACCTGCAGCCTGGGGGAGATTTAGTGTGTTGCCGCTGTTGGGTAGTGAGCTCTAATTGGAAGGTCAGGGGGACGTGTTTCAGAGTAGCAGGAGATCACCCGCGTACTGCAGATTTAAAGGTTATCCAAACCCACCCACAGACATAAAGATGTAATTTAACTGTTATTATATTAGCCATCTGGATAGAGAATATTGCATGAAGAACTGATTTAAAAATTGAACTTTTAAATCATGCTGAAACTTGCTTCATTTACACCATGTAAAATATTTGTCCTTTTAAAAAAGATTAAATATGCAAACATGCTCAAATTATTACATGATTTGTGTTAAATAAGATCACACTATATATACTGTATTAACGTACACAAAGGGTATTATAGTAGGTACATACTGTGCTATTTTGAACATTTTAGATGCAAGTGGAATAGTGCTCTTGGTTGCTTTGACACCAGGAAGATTTTTTCCATCCAGCCATAGCGTCTCTCTTAAGAACAGCTGCCTCTGGTCCTGCATAGCATGCCAGAAGTTAACCACACTGTAGGCTTGGCTGGAAGGCTGAGACGCCTGTGTGCTTGACTCTTTGTGTGTCTGAGGGGCTCTGTTTCTGCATTTCGTGCCACATTTCGTGTCTATCGCCAGCCCTTCTCTCACGCTTGCCTGGTCCTGTGTCGTTGATGGGGTTTGGGTGGAGGGTGGAGTGAGGAGAGCGTGGGGAGAAGGAGGAGGGTGGCGGCCGGTAGATAAGTGGTCGATGTCTGGTTTACGCTGTCGATGTAGGCTGGGGTAGGCTGGGTAACGTGGGGGGCCCACAAAAAGATCTCTCAGGGTGATTCTTGGCACGCAATGTTTTGAATACTACACACAGCTTGTGGACAGACTCCTCCTGTACATTCATAGACACACACTTTTGACATTTGGTGACACAGAAAACTGTTTTCCAACCTATTTGAGGCAGGTATCTGTGAGCTGTGTTGTGCATTTTGTGCACCTGTCTGTATCCATGGCTATTATCCTGTGTGTGTGTGTGTGTGTGTGTGTGTGTGTGTGTGTGTGTGTGTGGCAATACAGTTATTGACAACTGAAGAAAGGTGAAGGTTCTGCAGACAAAGAGGCAGAATGTGCTGACCAGAGCATCCAGCGACAAAAGGAGCCATGAGTCTGGGCTGAGGCAAGGATGCAGAGGAAGGATATCTACCATAACAGCCTGGCTCAAATGAACCAACACTCCTCTTTTTAATTTTATTTCTTCCCTTCTTCCCCTTTTTTCTTCTCTCTCTGTCCTCTTTTTCTTTTTCTCTACTTCTTTTTCAGTCTGCCGTTAAAGCAGAAGGAATTGATTTTCTCATCCTTTCTTCCCCCCCCCCCCTTTCTTTATTTAATACCCCTCTGCCATTGCATACCCCTCACAGCTCAAATCAATACAGTATCTGCATGTACACTGGGATAAAATACAAGTGCACACTATAACAGTGTCACAGCGGGGGTAGGCTATTCTTTAGCAAGCATCCTGTTGTTCTTCATCTTTTTTACCTGTTTTCTCTGCCTATTGTACACTCTGTTTTGTCCCTGTGTCTTTCCTCAACCTCCTCCTCTAGTCTATCCACTATCTACACCCACCTTTTTGATTATTTGATTCGCATTACGTGCCTCCTCCTTCCTCACTACCTCCCTCTCATCGATGCAAAGACATAATGCAGAAGGGTGTGAACGTTAAGAGACTGAAAATGCATTTACAGTGCCCCTCTTCTCCTCTTTGCCTCCTCCTCCCTTCTTGGGATTGCTTGTAATGAGAGTCTGAATGCGTGTATATATGTGTGTGTTGTGTGTGTAAGTAATGAGAGTGATATCGGTTCTTATGGGGGTCAGTGAGAGCACAGCAGAGCAGGACACTCACCATTATAACCCCTTAACCTGTGTGGATATTGTGCAGGGGTGTAAGTGCATGTGCATTTCTGTGTGTGTGTGTGTGTGTGTGTGTGTGTGTGTAGGTTACACTATATATGCAGAGCTGACTATCTGCAGACTTCTCCGCTTTAACCTTCTCTTTGTCCCCAGTCGAGCTGTCCTGAGTATAAAACAAACAGGCGAGCAAATATAGGCTCAAACACACACGGACCCCTGAAAGTAAAGAAGTCAGGGAGAACTGACACACAGTCGGAGACACACTGACACCACTTCTCCATCCCTGTCTCTCTTCCTCTCCAACTGCTACATGTACTTGACTACTTGACTGTATTCAGCGATTCTGTAGAGCAGCATTGAGAGCTGTCAGGCCCAGTGTGGAGCTCCCTTGCTGGGCTTGCCATTTCCTTGAGCTCTCCTCTCTGATGACAAATGACCTGTGTCTCTAGATCAGACACTGGGAGCTGCCGTGGGGGCGGGGTGAGGGAGGGTTTAATAGTGTAAAGTGCCCGGTTATATGGACTGAATTTAAAAAAGGTACTAGTGGAAGGTGGTAAAGAAAAAAACCCTGAGACAGAGAGTTAGAATGACTCATATCTGTGAGAAATGAAGCGATGAGAACCTCATTCACCTTTCTGTTCATTGAGTCACCTTTACTTTGTACAGTATTACAGTGTGTGTATTTGTACCATGAATTATGTAGTTAAAGCATCAGCTGTAATGTCAGGTGAACAGACACAAATATTTACCACAGCAACACCTCCAGATAGATACACCCATATCTGTGTACAGTACACACAAATAAATAAATAGACACACCTACTGGACACAATGAAGCTCATCACAGCACAGTACTTAGAGAACATTACCGGTTGATTGAATGCACTATTGCAATTTCTACAAAGTCCTGGCTAGACAAAGAATACAATAGGTTCCGATTAGACATTAGGCCCAAGGAAAAGTAAGTTCAAAATTGACAGGGTGGTATTGCTGAGTAATTTAGGGCTATTAGAATAGCAGCTGATTGGACATGCTATTATTTCTGTGTATTACCGAGTAAATGGCTTCTGATTCACTGCTTGTCACAAGACGGGGCAGCCCAAGAGGGGCCGGTGTGACTAACAGTTCCTCTTTGTTCACACCAAGGTTTTCAACGGGCCTTCAAGACCTGTTTTTAAACAGAAACGCCTAATTCATCCCACATGGTTCATGCTCTCATTTTCTTCCCTTTTTTCATTCATTTTCACATTCATGCACACACATTGCAGATTATACCTGCGCACACCCACAGCCTGAGCAGTCGTGTACATGTACAAACGCAGACAAAGACACACATTTACATGCGTACGCAAACACACACACCTTCGCTCTCAGCTCCTGCTTTGCTGTACCTTCCCAGTCAGTCAGTCAATGTTGGATCTTGCTGATTCAGGCAGCTGTCACAGCAGCATCAGCACTGGGGTCTACGCCAGACAGACACCATGCAAGCCACGTAGACATTATGCTGTGTGTGTGTGTGTGTGTGTGTGTGTGTGTGTGTGTGTGTTGGAGGGGGATGTGTGCATATGTGTCTTAACATGGATCAGTGGTTTAGGTTAATTCACGTTATACTGTATTCAACCAAAATGAATGCCATTACTGCAGTCTCTATATTATTTTACAAGGGCAGACAGGGTGGCCTTGTGGTTAGAGAGATGGTGCCATAAACGAGAAGTCGCAGATTTGACAGCCAGCGTTGAGTGCTCTTGATGTTGTACCCTCACCTGCTCATTAATTGACTACTGACTATTTCTCTGGTAAAAAGCAGTTACAGCAAAACATTTTTAAAATTTTATCCAGAGTAACTGTAACATGTATAGTTAAATTTGGAGGTAAACATTTTAGAGATGGAAATCTAAAAACAAATCAAACCAAAACTATGCATGGCTACATATCACTAAAGGTAAATTAAAAAAAGTGATTTTTGTTGTTGTTGTGTATTTAGAGTGAACTGACCCTTTAATTGGCATGTCTATACAATTAAACTGTACATTGATAAGTGAGTGTTTAAGTACAGAGTGTACATCAATCTGTGTTTTCACATCTCTAAATGCATTAGTCATGTGTGTGTTTGTGTGTGTTGTTCTTTTTAGAGATCAAGTCCATTGGTGGTTGATGACTATGTGAGCACCACTTGGGGTCCTTAGCTCCTGCTGTGCCCTGAGTGGATGTGCCCTCTCCATAGATTAGACACCATCTGTTGGCTGGCACTTGACAGATGCATAGCCTCCTCCTGAACACACACAGAAAACAGAATACATCCGTTTCACTGTTCAACTTTATCTACATTATTTACTCATTTTCTGTCTCCTAAACTTTTCCCACCCTCACCTTCATTCTTTAACTTTTTGAGTTTCATCTTTCCTGACTTCATTTTTAGTTTAGTCATACCTACCTAGTCATCTTCTTTCTCCCTGTAGCCAGTATTTATCGCATCCCTCTTCTGTTTTCTCATACTGTACCTTCATTTGTCCTCCCTTTTTACTTCATTCTTCTTCACTTCCTCATGTCCTTTATCCTCAACTATTTCTTTCCTTTTTTCCAAAATATCTCCCCTGTTCCCTCCCTCCTGTCTGATGGTAGTGTTTGGGTGTGAAAGACTGTCATTAAAGAGATGCCCCCTCTCCTGCTGGGAGTAATCATCTATGAAAGAGGACACATTAATGTTACCAAAGCTAACACTGTGTGTGTGTGGAGCTGTATGAGTGGTCCATGATGCCAACATGGCCCACTTTGTTTCACCCAGCACCCCCTCCTCACACACTCGCCAAATCCTTCCTCAAGGTCACAGTCACTCGAACCAGAAGCTGTGTGTGTGTGTGTGTGTGTGTGTGTGTGTGTAGGTCTCAGTCTGTTGCTGATCCCATGACTCTTGCTTTCTTGTACCTTTATGAATAGGGCTCATTCTCTGCTGAATCACAGGCATATTATTTCAAATCCTATTTTTGAAATTGGCAGATAATCCGCAGACCAATTTCACAGGAATTGATGCTGAACTTAAATACATGTGCACATATTTGTGTGTGAGGGAGTGTGCTTGTGTCAGCGGTATGTGTGTTTTGTAAGTGAGTCTGTACACAACCTCTGTTTTTGTGTCAGCGTTGTTTGTGTTTTGCCCGTGTGTGTGTGTGGCATCTCTGTGTTTCATCCTGCCTCCCAGGGTTCAATGCTCTCTGGCTATGCTGAAGGTCAGAGATGACACTGTGGGAGAGGGGTCAGTCATCACTGCCACCCCTCCATCTCCTCTTCTCTCCATCTCTCCATCTCTCCATCTTTCCTTTCATGTATTCTCATCTCTCTCTTGTCTGACTCTTGGTATGTGGACTTTATTAAATTTTCCTTTGGGTGGGTGACGGAGAAGACAGAAGGGGATCAGGGGAGTCATCCCCTCTTTGCTGCTTTCATCTGTCTCTAGTCTTTCATTCCCGTGAGGGGACTGTGGACATAGGGTCTACACGGTGAAAAGGTAGCCCAGAAACCTCTGCCCTCTCTGGGCACTGTGCTTCACGACAGCTCCCTGATTCCATCTGGAGGTCAGCGAGTGGAAAAGAGATAAAAAGAGCTCTCTCTCCCTCTCCTTTCACACATTACACACCGCCTGAAGCCTGACAGAAAGGTAAAAACTTTGTTCTGCAGTTCTGCTTTTCTCGTCAATCAATAGAAATTAAAAAATGTGCTTTGCAGCAGCAAAATAAGACCCAGCCTGGGATTGCTTTGCAAATTTAGTTAGTTAGATGGTGAGCTCTTCTTTTAATGAAAGGGTCAACAGATCCTGTTCTGCAAATGCACACACATTCTTAAACACATCGAGGCAGGTTAGAGAAAAGAGCGCATGAGAATGTGTGTGTGTGTGTGTGTGTGTGTGTGCACATGAGTGTAGTTTGTCTTTTTGTTTCAGGGTAGATAGGTATAGACCTCAACAGTCCCGCCCACAGCCGACTCCGGAAGTAAAAATTCCATTGATTTTCTCCATAAGGATTTTGAATATTAGTCATGATGTCTAAACCATCCGAGGTAGACTGACCCCGAGCTACGTGGTTGTGAAACGAAGGTTTCTGTTCCTGTAGAAGCTTGAAGTCTGTATGAAATCAACCTTGTTTTAAGAAAAACATGTTTTATCCACGATTTAATGTAGAAAAACTACACTACCCACAATCCTAAGCGTAATAGCAACATCTCTAATTGGTCCAACTCGCTGTTACCATAGAAACGTTTACCGTACCCGCGAAACCGTGAACGGCTAGCGCGAGCTTCTACCATTGAAGTCTATGATAGTTTCTTTACACGGTCTTGTACCTTTGCCGTTTTTTTTTTCAAAATGTTTTTTGCGCCGAATCAAATGTGTTATGCTCACTATTCATCTCGTAGCTGGTTGGCTTGGTTCCAGACTTAAAACTCTATATATAAGCAATTTTCGAAACGTCAATGAAACAATTGAATGGGGAAAAACACTTCCGGAGACTGAGCCGAAAAAAAGTGGGCGGTCGGTGTTGAGCTCTATAGTTATAGAGTTATTGCAGCACTGCAGTGGTTTATAAGCTAATAAAGGTATTTTATTCACTCTTTCTACTATAATAAAGCCCTTCTTTTCCTTGTGATCAGAACATCAGGTGTGTGTGTGTGTGTGTATGTGTGTGTGTGTGTGTGTGTGTGTGTGTGTCAGGGTGAGGGGGTGTGTGTGGTTGCACACTTGAGAGTGAGAGAGCAAGAGACTTGGGATATTAAAGAGGGAAGGCAATATAATTGAGAATGGATTTAAATAATATGTAGTTAAAACTGAAGTGAAAGCTTGCAAAGCTCAATTAATTTGTATATGAAGATTCAATATGGTAAAAACTAGTTTCTGTGCAGTCTTGAATATGTTTAATTTATTGACATTGGTATGTGATTGTAATATAGATATAGGATATAGGAAGGCCTATAATGCTCTTTTCATTGTTTTTTCTTTTTCTTTCTTCAGTTCTTCAATAGCTGCTCAGTCGTGGTGATACTGTATTGTTTTCATTTTTTGAACCGTTCTAAATCATATTGTGGTCTGCCCTGGGGCTTTTTGGCTCACACTGTCTCTGTTACAGGCAGGGAATCAAATGAGGTAATTGATTGCTTAAAGTGATCCTTTTTCCCCTTTGTTTTCTGCTTACGCTGTCTGTGCACTGTTTATTGGCAGAGAATATTTATCCATATTCCCCATTGGGAAAATGGGTTATTTAATTAACTTAATCAATATCACAGGCTCCATTTAGCCATCAAATAGGGCAAAATGATATCAAATAAGTAAAGGTTGTCTGCGATTTTACATGCTCTGTAGTTTTGATAAAACACAGAGGAATAGTAGGGGCGTGTTGGGACATTCACTTTGAATTTCTTTATTGTTTTCTTAAACAAACAAGTTCATCCTGGGATTTTCTACTCCCATCCTGCTGACCTTAATGATGGCCTGCACAGCAGATCATTTGAAAGGAAAAGAAGATGGTTAGTCAAACATGCAGAAGACAATTATTTATGTACAGAGTTTCGTCCACTGTTTTGTATAATGTCTCCTTTAGGCAACTGATTGTGATTAAGACCTGACCGTGTATTTGCTTAATGTGATCATGTAGAGGTCACGGTCACAAGAAAAAATACCAATCCTAGTAATGTGGAGAAACTGTGTCTGAACAGACATTGTGATTGCACCCAGTGGGCAATTTGTTAAAAACAATCCCAAAGGGGAGAGTGACAGGTAAAGTATTGCTTTTCCTCTTGTTTAAGTCTAAACTCTGCAGCAAACAGAGCAGGATTAATAATTTGTGTTAACAAGAAGGATGCCAGCTTCCTTTCATCCATCCTCAAATTGTGCCCCTCTTTGCTTCCACCCCTGTCACCCTGCTGATTATACCTGACAGTTCCTCCTTCTCATCATCAGAGATGACAAAGTGTTTCTCCTGTGCTCCCAGAGTCTCATCCCTCACCCACGGATGGCCCAGATCACAGTAGGAGCAGATATGAGACCAGGGAGGAGATCCGTCACGACTCCCCTTTCTACCTAGAACTCATTTGTCAGCTTTTGGATAGGCGAGTGTGTGGCATCTCTTAGCGGTAAATGTGATTTATCCACTAAGCTGTTGCTTGCTGGTGGCCAACGTGGCTATAGGAGCAGCCAGACTCACAATTCCTACCGATTTATCTGCTAGCTCAACTCTGAATCCGCAGTGATGATAATGAAGACGCTACTGGTCAAATACAGGTGGAGTTTTTAGTGTTAAAATCTGTTTGTGTGCTTAAAAGATAGTTTGTTTTCCAGATTATGTAATTTGAAAATATGTTATGTGAAATACTAATTAAAAAAAAGAATTTTTAGAGTGAGGTTTTGTTGTTTTGACAAGAAAAACGGAAGAAAGACAGAGATACAGATGTAAATTCAAAAATCAACTTGACCCTGTTGCTCACCAGGACGCCTTCTGACCATGATGGTATAATAGTATTAAATATAATCATGTTCTATTTGTAGCCGCACCACTGCATTCCCTTTCTCTGTTTCTATAACAAAAAAGCTCAGCCACTTAATTTAACACAACACTAGGCTAATATAAGGCATTGTAGGCAGCAAAGACAGACATTTAGCAGTACAGTATAAAACAGGATTAGGATGATTCAGTGTAGAAAGGAGGCGCCGCAGCTTTAGCCACACGTTTCACTAGGTGTCACTTAATACAGTTCCACCACTGAGCCAAAATTAATTCAATCATGATGACTTCTGCTCTTTTCATTCTCTTTATTTATATATTTACCCTCGTTGCATTTGTTCCCCTGTCTCCTTTTTGCATTCCTCACAGTTTTAATTGATTTATTTAATTCCAGTCTTTTTTTTCAATGTGGCAGCAATCAGAATACCACAAATTTGCAAGAAAATTAGTGTATTTCATCTCTGTAATTATTGACATGAGGGGAGGGTGGGGGTGTGTTTGAAACACTCACACATGCCCATTACTGGTTTCTTTGAAGCCTGCAGAAGCTTGTTCTGTCAACAGGTTTGCCAAGAAACCATGACATGATTTACTATCCTCTATCAACAGTTTCCTTCATGTCAAATAGTTTACATGCGCATGCAGTGAAACAGTGACCACATTTCATAACTGGTCAGAATCATAAATCAAAACAGATTTGCGACATCTTTCCCAAAATGTTGCAGCATGCCATAATTCATGATTATGGTACGGAAAAAGTCATTTTTGTTGTTGTGGCCTTGAGGGGGGTGAAGGGATGGAAGGAGTGAGAGGGGTGAAGGGGTTTAGGTTTTAGCCTAATCTAACTCCAATCTGGCATCGTGTGAAGAAATGCTGAGATCGGACCATGGCTGGAGGTTAAGTCAAGTCCCCCGTGTAAACCTACAACATTCTTTGAGCCCTAATGGCGTATTGCTTTCGTGCCTCCTGCAGTCTGTGTGTGTGCATGTGTGTCCGTGTGCATTTTCACACTTCTACCATATCAACTTATATTTCCACTGTGTGGCGTAGAATGGGGAGCAAGGGTCCCCGAGGGCTCTGGGTTTATGCTAAGACCATTATAAAGGATCGTGATTGCGGACGCTTGTGTGAGAATGTGTTTATGTATGTCTGCATGGGGCGCCAACAGGGCCCTCCCTTGGGGCGGGTTTTAATTCCAAATGGACGTGTGAGGACAGGCAGAGTAAAAAGTGTGTGTACGTGAGAGTGCGCGTGGGGGTGTAGGGGGTCCATAGATGCACTGTGTAAAATGGTTATTGTAGCGTAATCAGTGTGGTGACCTGAGCCAGAGTTAATATTGAGGAGCTTGACCTTTTCTGTTGGCGGGAGATGAGGTGCGCCCTCCATCCCCTGTGGCCTTATGCTAGCATTCTTTCAACACCATGGCACACACACACACACACACACACACACACACACACACACTCAATATATATAGTATATATATATATATACTCAAGGCATAGTCAGCATTCTCTCAAATGCCAGATATATGGCAGAATAGGAAACAGCTCAGAGGTGTCAGTCCTGCGCCTATGTTTCAATCCATTTATCCCACAAATGGATACAAACAAGCTGATTTGTTCAGTTAAAATATCTGATAATGAAACGTCTTCTGCTGGAGCTGAAACTAGAAACAGGCTTGGCGGCTCTGTAAAATGCAGAAGCCGTTCTTTTAAAGAAAGACACCTTATTCACTCACTCATATCTGTTGTTTAATTTGCATCTGGGAAACCTGCCCAGTCATACCTACCCATGCCTAGGAGAGTGGCATACTTTGATCACAGAAAAGACTGGTTTGCTAGCAACTGCTTAACTTATCCTTTTCTCAACCTTGCCATTCTCCACTTTTCTGACTCAGTTATCCTCTGACTTCATCTGCTTTCATAACCTCCCATGATCTCTTCCTTACTCTCACCTCTTAAATCTTCCCAGTAGTATTAAATTTGTGTTTATTCTGCCAGCCTGCCCTCCCCCATGTCTCCGGGTCCCCAAGGAAACATCCAAAGCACAGAGCCCCAGGTAGGGAGCCCTAGGCTGGGCTTGTAGCTGCTGTGGGAGCCCTCACAGGGATTTGCAAGCTCTAGAGACCCTGTACTAGCTGCACAAGGTCTGGTATTGCACCAGAGAGAAATGAATAAGGACAGCGGGCAGAAATAGTGTAAGGAAAAAAGAGTCCGAAAAGAAAATCATAATAAGTGGTTTTGTGCACATTTAGGATCATAAACATGTGGAATTTGTTTTAAATTTACACTGTTGAAATGCAAATGTAAAAGTCCCCGCCATGTATGCCTTGAACCCTTCCTACATATGAACCCCTGCCTCTCATTTGTCTGACAGATAAAGAAAAAATTGGTTGCAGTGGTTTCAGAGGCCCTGTCTCTGCCTCTGCTTTGTACAGGGATAAGATGATGTCCCATGCTAAGAACAAAGCTGGATAATTCACCCCCTTCAGTTTCGCTAGCGCAGCTTATGCGGCCTGTTGGACACAGTCGGCTTCCTGTGCACACATATGTGTCCACATGAATGCGCTGACAAGCATAATCACACACACACACACACACACACACACACACACACACACACACACACACACACACAAGCATTCAAACAGGCAGAAATGCAAAAATGTCTCACGATGTTCCACTCTGGTTTCACTTTGCTGAGTGCCTTTCAGTAGTTGAACATATACAACCTGTAATCATTTCTGCATTTTTATACAGCCTAGGTGTAAACATTCCCCTTTGATGGACAACTTTACAATAGTTCTCTCTTTACAATAATCCTCTATGTGAATGAAGCATTCTTGGTACATAATGATCACAACAATAAGTAATATTAAACATGTTTGGTCAGAGTTGAAATATACTGTGTTGCTCCTAATATTGGCCAACTTAACTCTTAAATCCTGGTGTTTCCTTATTCTCTCTTTGTATGTACAATAAAAGTACATAATGAATTAAGAACATAATTCTTGAAATCTAAAGATGTTATACTCCAGTCACCATTTGAACCCTAAAACAAATATTATCTCTCTGGCATACTGTGGAAAAAAACACGCTTATTTAATTTCAAAACTCAAAATTCAAAAAAATCTTAAAATGACTCATGAGAGCCTTCAACCTTTTATCTCACAAATTCAATTTATTTGTTTGTGACAGAAATAACAGAACAAAAAGGTTTGCAACATAATGTGCATGAATCTGTGGCCCCTCCTTATGAAGCAACGCTCTCTCTCTCTCTCTCTCTCTCTCTCTCTCTCTCTCTCTCTCTCTCTCTCTCTCTCTCTCTCTCTCTCTCTCTCTCTCTCTCTCTCTCTCTCTCTCTCTCTTACTCTCTCTTATTGTGTTATTGAGATTGTGCTTAGTGCGGGTCAGTCACATCAGTCATTCAGATGGCCAGAGTAGCAATATACTGTATGCTAATTGTTTGCTGCTTAATATGCTACATCAATCAGGACTAATTATTACATTGTTTCAGCACTCAGCGTTGTTTCAGCAAATGAGACCGAGTGGGTGAGAGAGGGAGAGAGTCAAGAAAACAAAGACGAGAGACGCTTCATGAGCAGAGTATAACACAAATGCAAGGGAAGATGTGCGGTGCATAAAATAGTGCATAGTGTATATCTACTACTCTGTGTTCTTCATGCCTCGGGGGAATTCCTGTTGTTTAAACTGATCTTTCTATTTTAATGTGAATTTACTTCCTAGTGCTTTCTCTCTTGGATGAATTTAGCATTATATGCGCTGCTTTAAAGATCATCTCTGACTGAGCAGGAGCTCCAATAACATGCAAACAAAATGCACAACACAAATATTAAAATGTAGCTGAACAAGAGCTTTCTATGATTTCACTTCGCGTTACTCACCTTTCATGATTGATTACCTCAGGAATTCCTTTTAATGGGCTCCCATCACACAGTGTAAGCACCTCTTGTTATGCTGAATTATTGTAAGATATTGAGAAGTGCCAGGCTATCAAAATATTATTTATCTGGTTAAATAAACTTCCAAGTATGCACACATGCATGCCCTGCCGTGTACACTCTCCCTCACACATACACACACCTTTGAAAACTTTTTGACTGCATTGTGTGACCTCCTGGTCGTTGCCAAGTGCCTGGGATGGGGGCCCTCTGGCTTGTAAGGCTTTTTAATGGACTCCTAGACAGTCCATTTCTATTGTGTGTGGAGAACAACTCTGGTGAATGCAGCAAATTAATCACATTTGGACCCACATTGGCTGCCACTTTTCAGAGTGAGCCCCCTTGCTAAGGTGCAACTAGAAGGACTAGATGGGTCAGACAAGCACAAAATGGAGGGCTGAGGGAAGAACAGGGGGAACTCTTTAGTTTAACCCTCAGCTGAAAGAGGAACAAGCCTCTCATTTTGTATTCTAGCATGGCCTCTTTCGTGCTCCTACTGGCATTCCTGCTGCATTTGTAGTAGTAGGTCCATGTGTCTTTGTGTGTTTGCGTGAGTGTGTGTTTGCGTGTGTGTAGGCAGAGACAGAGAGCGTTCTAGCTGTTTTGTTGTGGCAAAGGTCAGCTTGTAGTGCCAGCTGGAGAGAGGCCTGTGAGGCCCTCTGGATAGGCAGACTTGGAAAAAAAGAGGGCAAGAGAATGAATGAAAGGTGGGGGAGGCGGCGGTGGTGGTGGGTTGCAGGAAATGATGCAGAGGCAACATAGATTTACTATCTGATCGTGTGTAATCTGGTCGTGTAATGTTTATTTCATCACATAGGACATAAACAGCAGGTGAAGCTATCAGATAAGAAAAACAACATTGGTTAGTTGGTTTCAGATTGTTACAAGCAGAGGCAGAATGAGGGTATTGTGGGAAGAAGGAGGGGTGGAGGAGATGGAAAGTGGAGAGTTTAATGGGCAAGAGAAGGTGAAAGCATAGAAGAGGAGAAAATAGGTTAAGCAGCAAGAGGAACCCCTTGGCTCGCAATGGCCCCTGTTCAGTATGCATCTCCACTTTGGGGATGATAGTGGGGGCAGAAGAAGGCCATTGTTCCTCTCGGATCTTCCTCCCCATTGAAAAGAGAGATGGATGGAAGAGAAGAAGGCAAGAGACAGAAAGAGGGTTAGGGTGTGGGGCTGACCCGTGACCCACCCTGACCCACAGACACCCGCCACAACCAGGGCTTTTGTCTGAGGGTCGGGCTTTCCGCAACCTCCTCCATGTAAAATCGAACCCTTAGAATCCTCCCTTTCCCCCTTGGACCCACTCGAATGTGACAAGGTCAGGGTTCAAACACTGTAAGGGGCCCGGGGCAGTCACATAGAACTGAGAAGCGGCATAGTGCTTATGTGATTGTGTGAACGTGCATGTGTGTGCCTGGGTATGTGGATATGTGTTTATATGCTTGTGTGTGCAGTTGTTAAAAATCTGTGGTCATGTAATGTTATAAGGGGGTGGGTTTAAAAGAATGGCTCTCCCAGGGTTTTAGGGTGGTTAAACTAATTCCGGCTTTATGTTCATTTCAACACCCTTTCAGTCCTTTTCTACGTGTGTGTGTGTGTGTGTGTATGTGTGTGTGTGTGTGTGTGTGTGTGTGTGTGTGTGTGTAGTTACTCTGGTTCTTGCTGTGAGACCTCATTTGTCCTTATGGTATCAGCATATGGAAACAGCCAAACTAACTTAAATGTGTTGACCATTCATGAGAAAGAAAAGAATTTGAGTTGGAAAGCCTTGAATATTGAATATTCAATCGAGATGGAGTATTTTTATGACTTTAGTGCTTGGTGACATCAACTGTTATTGAATCCAAGATAATCAGACACACACATTCACACAACATGTCTCCTTTATTTCTTTATCCCTCTATACCCCACTTTATTCTCTGTTTAGTCTTTCATCATTGGTATATCATAGTTTATATTCATTGGAGAGCCCATATACTACTACGAAATCACAGGAGCCTGACTGTTTCCATGTGTTGGGTTTTATTGCCGGTTTCCTGCCTCACTAATGTGGATTTTATCAACTCAGCATGTGGATATTGATGTTTGAGCAAAAAGTAACGTTTCCATTTTTGAAAATTTCCAACCAAACACTCCATGACACAGTTGGTGCTCGAGATTTAGGGATATGTTCCTGGACACACGTAGACTTAGTAATGTATAATATAAACACATAAACACTGGTTCTCTCTCTCGCTCTTTTAGACACACATGCGCCCCCCCCCCCCCCCCCCCCACACACACACACACCCACACACACACACACACACACACACACACACACACACACACACACACACACACACACAGACTTCAGAATAATATGCTTTTGGGATAAAATAAATCACCACAAGATCACACACACCCGCCATGAATTCCTTGGCACAGCATTCAACAATATAAATGAATTTCATAGACCTGGCCAGTGACTAGAAAACATATTAACATTTTCCTCTATATTTCAAGCTTGTCAAAAGAAGAGGGCAGACGGGACATACAGCTGGTAAAACCTTTTGACTGCATTTAAAGCTATAGCAAGTGGGAGGGAGAGCGGGAAAGAGAGTGAGAAGCGCTAAATGTGGAAAACATGAGGGTGCTGGCAGAAAAGCAGGCAGCCGAGCAGTGGGAGATCAACAAAGGGATGGTTTGACATGGCTCTGTCAAACCAGTGTAATTACTAAACACCCCAAATTACATACCCTCATTTAGTTGCACCCTATCATTTACCACTATCCACATAGCGCTCTTTTTACTCCTACTCTCTGTCCTGCTCATTTGTGCTCGCTCTTTCCTCCCTTTTTTCCCCCTTCTCTGCTTTCTCTCTCATTTTTTCTCAATTATGTCTCTCCGTTTCTCCACCTGTGGTTCTCCTGAGGTCTTTAGTGTAATGTTGCATCCTTAGAAGGGTCCTGGGTGTTTCATAAATTTTATTTCCAAGTAGGCTACACAGTGTTTTTTTCCCGTGAAAGGTAACACATCTACACACGTGGAAAAAAAAAACATATGCCTGCATGCAAACGTAAACAGACACGTTGGTGTTCACTTTACCTCGTTGAAAAGATGTATGACTATGATCTTTGGCACTAATGGCAGGCCGACTCACTGTTACTAAGAATTATGCCAACAACGATCAGGGCAGAGGCCTTGAATAACAACCAACATCATTTGTCTGTCCAAGATACACTGAGAGGCGATGCTTTCTCCACGTTGAAGTGAGAGACCTTGTTGGAGAACATTTATTTACATTAGTCTCCTGACAGTGAGTGAAACATAATTTCCATAAGTTCAGCCTCTCGCATTTCAACATGCAACATGGAGGCGACCATATGTTTAGAAATCAGGAGCTAGACTCGGGGTTAGAGTGCCCACTGTGTACATCTGTGGGCTCCTTTGTGTGTATGCCCAAGTGTGTGTATGCACATGCTTGTGTTTGTACTTGCATATTTTTAAGTGTCTTAATGTTCATATGTGGTGAAGGGTGTATGCTAGTATTAATCCCCTGTGATTGTCCTGTTCTGATTACAGTCTTGCAAGTTTGCTTGGATTGGCACCAAAAGCGGCAAAGGCAGACACCAGACATGTAGCAAAGCCCCTGCCACAGACTAAATACCAGGCTAAAATGCCTATATCCAGTGTCCCTCTGTCGTACCCACAACACACTCACAGGTTTCCTGTTTGGCTTTCAGTGTGTACCTTTTTGATTTAGTTCAAACCGCTTTCCATGCAGCCCCGCTATCTGAAGTGTTTCTGTTTGGGAGAGAATGAAGCACTTTGGAAAAGGTTGTGTACCAACATTTTGTTACTGTTTGCGCGACTTGAGACCTTGTGGATGGATCAGACTGTCAGGGCTCTCTGCACCATATCTCTGCTGTGGCAGCACACTGATGATGTCATAAACCTGCTCCAGACCCTCTAGATCATGGCTGACATTTTCACGGTTGACGAGACTTGGAATGGGCTGAGCACCTCACATCAAGGAAGGGATTCCATTACTGCTCTCGTAACTCATAACACACACACACACACACACACACACACACACACACACACACACACACACACACACACACACACACACCTATTCCCAAAAGGCAGACTTGAGCTAGAGGACACCCGCCCATAGGACACCCATTGTGCATGTCTAAAGACGTGTGCATCATTCCCAATGAGGACATTTGGGGTTTTCAGGGGTCGAGGAGTGCGTGCTCAGTTGGTCTCTGTGGTGATAATCGCTAGGTGCGGCCTCTGATTTATTGTCCCATCAACGGCCACGGAAACCATCAGCGGAGCAATGCAGATGAGCGGAGAGGTAACGACAAGAGCAAAGGAGAAGTGAAAGAGAAGGGACTGTGATCAATAAGAGAGAGTGGTGTCCATTTGGGTAATGGACAGAAGATCATAAGTGGACAGGGTCAGAAGCTGTTTCATTATCCACTCCATCCTTATCGCCGTCTTGTGGCCGTGTGCATCCGTCGTGTGCGCGCTTGCAGGTATATGCACAAGTGAGTGTGCATCTTTGAACAAATGTGTATGCTAATGTGTGTGTGGGGGCCCCGTGTATACACTGGTATATAGACAGGTTGTGAGTCAGCTCAATTATCTCGGCCATCAGCTCGTTTTTCTCATCTCGCCCATGTTAAGTGAATTAGAACTGAAAGAGAAGAGGCTGATTAGACAGCCAGTGTGAGAAGCTCACACCACTTTAAAGAGAGCATTAATGTGCTGTTAATCAAATGTCCACAAAATAATAACAATAACAATCTTGAGCCACGTGTCAGATTTGATAACCTTACTTGAACCCTAACAACTTCTGCATTCTCTCATCCTAGAACTTCTGAATTTAGTTCCTCCCCCTGTGTGCTTGTGGATTGTTCAGGTACAGGAAAGCGTTTGTATGTGTTTTAAAGATGCAGGTTACGTTTCCAAGTCACCTCCCAGAACCCCATCTCTCTGCGGCATTCACTATCTGATACCACCTTTTGCAGCAATGCTTTGAAGTGTATTTGCATTGTGACTGGCTGCCAGGTGTTCTCTTTTCCCCTCTCTGTCTCTTCTTCATTCTCTCTCTCCTTTGTTCCCTTCTGCATTTCTTCTGAATTTTTCTCCTTGTATCTCACTGACTCTCCTTATCTCTTCTCTGTCTCCCTATTTGTCTTCCCAGTTTTTTCAATTCCTCTTTTCACTCACTTCTTTTTTTCCTCTGAGCCGAAAATGGACTTAAATGGATGAGGTCATGGAGAGCTGTCAACACTGTGATCATATGGCTGCCACCGGCTCTGCTAACAGCTGAGGATGTGCTTTCAATGGCAACTTTATGTTTTGTAATCTCAGGAGAAAATTGCGAGTTCAATTTGATGGAAATAAGGACAGTTATTTGAGCTGTTTTGTATCCGGAATATAATATAATATTATATATTATATTAGAATATAAAAACTTAAAATTCGAGGTCTTAAACAAATGAACACTGAACTGATCTTAGGAAAGCAATCCCCTTTATACTGCTCTCAGATAACTGGTGTGTCTGGTTATGTGTGTGGTCACAGCCTGCCTGCCTGGGGTGGCGTACCTTTTCATCACATGCTGAGACATCACAGTGAGACCCTGTGAGAAGGTGTTGATTTGAGCCCACATCCACACCCCCAATACACACATATACACACACACACACACACACACACACACACACACACACACACACACACACACACAGACGTACACACTCTTTATCTGCTGAGGGATTTTCCTTTCAGCCCAGGAGGAATGTATTTAATGATTTTCAGAAGCAGATAGGATCTCACTTGTCTCACATACACCATGCAGGTAAGATATTAATATAGCGCTCCCTTACTGTGTGTCTGTGTGTGTGTGTGTGTGTGTGTGTGTGTGTGTGTGTGTGTGTGTATGCATTTGTATGCATGCCTGTTTCTTGCTTGTTTGCAATTAGCAACTTTTCTGTAAAAAATGATTGCCAACATTTTATTTAAAAAATTAACAAACGGTGTCTATTGTTTCACATATCTAGTGCTGTAACAAATATGTAAACAAAGCACAGACATTCCCAAACCTGAGGCGAGACTTTTTCCCCAACTGTCGGGTCGATGTAAGGGGTCCAAAGCCCCAATAGTGTTTTGTTTCTTCCACAAAGATCTATTCCTTAAATTAACTTCAACAGTAAGTTCACGCCTGCCTTCCGTCAATGAAACATTGTTTAAATGTAGACACAACACTCAAGTCATGCACACTTGTCAGCTGATAGTAAAACAAAATCAATTGTGTTTGGCACTTCAAATCAGGCGTTCTACTGAATCTCTTAGCTCTTCATTTATCCCTGTGGTTCTAACTTGACATACACTGCTGTTGTTGCTGAAATGTTGAGTACTGCCTCCGCCACCCGAGCTTCCTCTACTGTAGTCCATTTCCCAATGAAACACTATACTTGTCGTGGCAAGGCTTGTCTCTGGAAGTTATGTAATCCATATGTCAATAATAAGTGTTTGCTGTGTTGTCTTCTCTTAGCCCTAGGCAGTGAGTTAAATCTTTAGCATGCTGCTGGATTAATGCAGCCAGGATTCCTAATGCAGAGCCTGTATCGTCAAGTATAACCATAGAAACAGTCTTCTTGACTAAACTGGATTTGGATGGCAACTGGCATACAGAGAGAGTATAAGTGGGAGCTGTTTCACACCTCTTGCTTTATTAGTCACAGGTCAACATTTACTTTCACAACTAGTGGTGAAAAATCTTGACAGTTTGGTGCCAAGTTGTTGATTTGTTTGCACCTCTATGTGAGATGTGTGTGGAGAAAGAACGAGAAATAGAGCCAGATTGTGAATTGCAAGTAAAATAACCTGCAGGTATTTAAACAAACTAGCCTTTTCTAATAATGGTTTTCACACAACATGTGGCTACTCCTGGTAAGATGCTAAAACTCGTTGTGTCACCTCCAGGTTCATGCAGAGCCGCCCCTGAGCGGCTACTGTTGTTTAAACAGCGACAGCGTAGGCTAATGGCTAACAGCATGTGTGTGTTGTAGATGAGGTGCATCTGCTTTTTAATGTCCCCCCTGTCCTCTAAACACTCCACACACACCCAGTCTCTCTGCCAAGATGGATATAAATGGCTGGGTGTGTTGTGCCTGCAAGCTGTCATTAGGAAGCCATTAGGAGCATGATGGGGAAGGACAAAACAAAACGGAACAGAACAGAGGAGGAAACATGCAACTGAGAACTGAGAACTGAGATAATCTTGGATCAGCCACACTACATCCTCCTCCTCTTCCTCTTTTCCTCCCTCATCCTCCCACCCTCTAGCAGAGTGGAGGTGCTCAGCTAATGACTACTACACCTCCCCTCAACTGCCCCAGGCCCCCGGCACTGCTGTCAGACAGAAAAATATACAGGGAGGAGGGGCTGTTTGTGACTGAAAGGGGAGTGGAGTGGAGACAGATGAGGATAGAAATCTGGCAGAGGGATACTGATATTGGAAAGTGGAGAAGACGAGGAAGAGACAGGTAAGACGAATAAGAAAATGGAGTAAGGGTAACAAAATAAGGACAGAGAGATTGTACCGGGGCTTTTGATCTCAAAACGGCCCCCTTGTGTGACACAAAGCAGAATTGGGAGGAGAAGAGAGAAAAATCAATATTCTGACTTTCTTTTGCTCCTCTTCAAGTTTCCCTTCATTATTCTGCAACATACAACAGAAACCTTCGAGCCATCTCTCCCATTTACTGGCTTTTGTTCTATCTAATTTTATCTGGCCTTCTGTCCTCTCTCTTTCTTTTAGTTTGCCAGATATTTAGAGATGAAGTAATAGGACAACAAAACCAATACAGTGAATCAGAGTAAAACAGAAAGAGGCAGAAAAAGGGGGAGAGGGAGAGGAGTAAATAAAAGCTTGTGAATAGCTGCTTGAAGCGTGGACACAGGGTCTCCTAGCAACCGGGACCAGCTATGCATTTCTTCTCTTTTTGTTTGATTTCCTTTAAAAGACTGAAAGGGGAAATACACTTTGATTAGAAAAAAGGGTACTGTGGTTTTGTTCTGTATGGACCAGCAAAGGGACAACAACAGGGATTTAGTACACTTCTTAAAGGCTGGGCTATAGGGGAAATGGGATTAGGGAAAGAGATGGAGAGGACTGGAAGTCGAGATAATACAAAAAAGGGACTATTTGGAAAAAAAGGGAAAGTGATGAAAAGGGTTGGCCCGAAACTAGAACATAAGGACACACCCTGTTATGGTAGAGGAGTTGGACCTGTCTTGGGATGATGTGAGAGCTGAGGCAGAGCAAAGGAATGCAGGCCAAACACTAAACCAGAACAGACATTTTGGAACGAAGGGGCGATGAGAAAAGGGTGGAGGTGAAGGTAGAAGGAGAGTGAGAAATGTCAGCCAATGATCTTTGTGCGATCCAATCGAGCTCGAAGCTCCCAAGACGACGTCAGGCCACTGGTAGCAGATAACACCGACTAGGGGCAAAGAGGTGGAGTGGGAAAAAGGCGGAAGGGAGGGTGGAGGATGAGAGGAAGGAAGGTAGAAAAGTGAGGGAAGTATTCAATAAGGGGGAAGGAGGCAAGAAGAGGGAAGAAACAAAATTTCTATATGCACCACCCCACTGCTCCAAAACTACCATGTTAAATCTGTTCTCAGCCAAAAAAAAGTGTTTGTCTTCCTATTGATTTGCCATGTGGACAAAACCACTGTGTCCATAAAGGAAAATGAGGATAAATGGCTGTGCTTGCATGTGCATATGTCCGCAGTTTTGTTTTAGCTGCATGCCTTTTGTATTTGCACTATATGCAATGTGTACATGCAGATGTGTTAAGTTTTGGCTTTTGTTGCAATAGCAGTTTCCGTAATAGAAACTGTGAGTGAGGGAACTCATCTGGGACACGACGAGCTCAGAGATCAGAGGAAAACAATCCGTATATATGAGTAAGCTTATGTGTAATCGCCTTGTGTGTTTAAGTATTCATCTCATCGAGCATGAGGGAATAGCGTCGATAAATGTGGGACTGTTTCCTGGAAGAACAATAGATGATAGGATCAGAAATATACAGTAAACAGCAGTTATTAAGCGCAGAGGATGGTTTTCGGAAGAATTACAGTGAGCCATAAATTACACGGCAAATTCAGCTCACTATAAATAACACTTTATATCAATGACAACAGTATGTCATGTGTTGATGAAGATGGTGAGCACAGTTGACGTGGAGCAGAAGTAGACAGGAAGAGAAGGAAGGGGATCAAAGGAGGAGAGATTAGATCATATCTCAAAATTGACTTGGTGGTGCCACCCTTGACTTAAGATAATTAACATCCCTACCAACAGACAGATAGAGAGACAAACTTGGCAGATGGATGTGAGGAAGCAGAATGAAAGACTTCTCACTAGTGTGTGTGCACCTGTGAACGTGCACCTACCTATATATTAATGTGGTTGTGAGTTAGCTTGATTGAGAGCCACTTGTCAAAGAGAAGATAATGATTACAAATGACAGCGGTACCACCTGTCAGTTGTAGAAAAAGACAAGATATGTCAGTAGGATATTTATTAATAATATTCATGCACAGTATGCCTGCTTTATATAACAAATATAGATACCTTGCTGAAACACATGCAGAGAAATCCCCAGTGGTGTCTCAAGATATTTGTTCACATCATCTAATTTAGAGTAGTGAGTCATTTGATCTCAAACATACAAACCGTTTCCAAATGCTATTTTTTGTAGATAGACAGATAGTCTCACGTTCCTTTGCTAACATTCCTCACCTAATTACAAACTGTATATTCAACATGCTGCCACACACACACACACACACACACACACACACACACACACACACACTGTTGTGGTCAGCCTTTTTTATGTGTAGGCACCACACAGATAATTCACTCCTACAGTTTGTCAGAGTGACAATATGCTGCTGTGTTGGTGTTTCAGAGGTGGATAGAACCAGTCAAAGACACAAAGAATGAAGATGAGAGCAGGGTGCATTCCTGCGTAATAGCCAGCCAGCCTGCCAGCCCTTGTTCTTGTTTACTGTAAACAACATCATGCCAATCACTCTTTCCTGCATGTTGCCCTGGGCAAGTTTTAGACTTTGCGTTGAAGCTTGCACTCGCATGCCCGAATGTTTGTCGACGCACACAGACAGGTCTCAGTTGCATTTTCACAAACAACACAGTGTGTGTGTACACACACATCCCCCCGTAGAAAACATCCCATAAATCATTTCTTGAACTCCTGAAATTATGGGATGCTTTTGAAGCCTAAGGAGGAACAAGGAAGGGCTTGTGATTGGAAGATGCATGATGCTGTTGCTAATACATACTGCATATGCCTGCAATCCTCGCCAGCAGTAAGTCACCTAATCAGTGGCCCCTAGGACATAACCGTCTATCTACCTGTTCTGTCATGTACCAAAGTTTATACCTGTCTTCCAGCTGGCCTACCCGTTCCATTGTGTGCATTTGGATATTTTTCAGGTGTTGGTGTGCTTGTCTTAGAAGTGTGAGACAGTTTCCCGACAGGCAAACCAAGCAAGCTGGAGGGCATGGCAAAGAGCAGATGCATTGTTTGGCCGGGTGTGTATAGAGGTGTGCATGTGCAAGGGAAAAAAGGAATGAGACAGGAAGAGACAAAGAAGAGAGTGAGAGTTAGACAGGGGTAGAAAGACGAGTATGACTGAATTCTCTGTGAGGCATGCGACTCTTCAGGCACCAGGATGGTGGTTGATCCAGCATGATGATGAACATGATGGATCAACACCGGACCCAGTAGCCGCTTGGGGGAGCTGAGTGAGGGGGGGGCAGGCTGCAATTCGACACAGAGCCAAGATGGAGAGAGGACACTTGGGGCTTTTGTTTATTTATTTCCTCCCATATGCTGTATCATCTGCAATGCTACAGTGAGTCAGCTCAATGAGGCATAAGGTGAATGCTCCATCAACTCTCAGAGGATGGGCGGGCATTTCTGCCTCTAGAGCAGCTGACTCAAACTTCTAGCATAGAAAGTGGTCCTTTGGAAGGTTTTGGATGGGAACAAAGCTATTTTGGCATTTCACTTTAGGCCAGTGGGCTTGTGTAGTTCTTTTTACCTGCTGTCCAGTGCTGTTTCCACAATGCAGAGCCAAGTTAAAAATAGAAAACCAACAAATAAAAAGCATAAGCCACAGTCTGCCACATTGAATGAATTCGACACAATTCCAACATAAGAGGTAATAAATCTGGCAACAGACATGAACCAAAGCTACATTGTGGTGTGCAGCATGGCAAAATCCTGTGTACATGCACGTTTTCTTTGAGGCTGCCTGTGTGAAAATTTGTTTCTCACCCCAACGTGTTCACACATTAGTTATAATCTCTTGTGTCAGGCTGCGTGTGGCCCTGAAAGAGAGAGAGAGAGTCCTCTAATGCTCACAACTTGAGGAACTGTAACAATGCCATCTCATTAACAAATGTCCTTCTTTGTGTTTGTTTACACCATATGGAGAGTTTGGAGCCAGAAGGGTAAAAGATGGTTTGACTCATTTCACATCCCAAATAGTTTTGACCTTCTCATTGAAATTTAATTTGAACTCTTATCTCTTATTAGTGCTGGTAGGTTCACTGGTTCACATTAATATGTACAGCAAAGGCCAGGGGAAGGGTTGCAAAGGGAGAAAGGATCAGACACATACATACACTCACACCTGGAAGCTGCCCATTATGGGTATTTACCTAAGCATCATGTTCAAGGACAAGGAGCAGGTGTCTCTCTCAGTCCATCTGTGTGCAGGTTTCTGTAGTGAAATACTTTGCATTTATTTGTTTATTTACTCAAATGTCATAAATCGTCCATGGATTTTAGTGTTGTACCGGTTATTTTGCATGTTTTAGACAATTAAACAAATAATGCATAGTTTATGTCAATGCCAAAGATTTTGCAATGCATACTACGTTTTTAACGTTTTTAGACATATCTTTTTTTTTTTTTTTTACTTATGGGCTGCATAATATCTGGTTGGGACAGTTGCAAGTAAGGACTGTTTTAAAAACTTTCTCAGTTGGAAACTGACATCCAAAGAAATTCTACCACTAAACAGCAATCTTTCCTATGCAAGAAACAACCAGATTCTCATGTCTATGTCTATGTCTATGTAATACTTTTTTGGCAGCTGACTCTTGAATCTTGGATGTCGAAGCTTGCTGCAAGCAAGGAAACACACCAAATTTATCCAATAACTAATGTGCATTGCTTATTTTATGAGCTATAATTTGATAAAATAAAAAGTTTATGTTTTTTAATTGTATCCTCCCCTTTAAAAGGAGCTGGCTATCCCTGCCATTGCTTTAAACCCAGGCCTAGAGTTTAGTATAATCCTTTAAGACTACACACATCATATGTTGCCTACTGCACTATATTATTCACACCACCTTCATCCCATCCATCATCCCCTACTGAATTTAAGACAATAATGCTCACCTTTATTTCCTCAAAAAGATGTCATTCCCTTTAGATATATTAAATTCTAGCTATGGATTTAGGCAATCCCCACTTGTAATAACAAAAACCTCACAGTATGTATCGTGGAGGCTGAGTTCAAGAAGCAGCAAGCTGCATCAGCCTCTTTAGAGACAAAATTAATTCCCAATGCCTTTATCAAATTAGTATGGGTCCAGTCACAATCTGATATGGAAAAACACACCAATTTAGAGAAAGCCATATGGAAATAAGAAATGGACAATGAAGGAGGAGACATCTTGTCTCTGTTACACAGCAGAGGCAGGAGTGTAAGCGCTTTGTACTGGGAAACAATTACATGTTTACATAGTGCTCTGCTACTTTAATCTATGCCAATAGGTGTGCATGTGTGTGTGCATCTGAGAGTAAGAGAGTGCTTATGAGTGTGAGCGTTTACATATGTGTATCTAATGAACAGTAATTTCATTTAGCGAGCAGTTAGATGGGCGGTGCAATCAGGCAACCCATTTCAAAACTCAATCCCCCCAGGTCACACACATACACACCGACACACACCGACACACACACACACACACACACACACACACACACACACACACACACACACACACACACACACACACACACACACACACTCACACACACAGTGACTCTCTGACTCCTAACACGTACAGAATAAATGTCTCCTGGCTGCTATCTAGCTATCTAATTATTCCTTTTTTCATTAAATGGGTAAATCAGATTCTAATTAGCCAGGCTGTCATTTAGTGGCCGGGCAGCTAAAGATGGTGAACACGTATTGGACAGTATTACTGCGTGTGTGTGTGGGGATGTGGGTGTGTGTGTCTGATAACATATGCTCTGCTCTCTGTCCCTAGGGCGAGGTAGAGGTCTCTGGTAATTACTTTTGTTGCACCAGGAAAGAATGCCGGTAGAGTGCAGGAAGGAAGCCAGCAAAAAACAATCAGGTGTTAGACCTCTGATTAAAGCTTTGTCAGAACTATCAATATGCACTGCTTTGAAGGGAGACATAACTATCCTTGTTGATAACATGTTGAGTAATTGTAGTACAATCTTTATTCAGAAAAACAATGCACATTTGCATGACATCCACAAAACAATATCCGAGTCCGGTTGCACGTTTCACCGTGTGTGAAATGCTAAAGTTTCTGAATGACCGTCTACCCCAATTTGCTCTGCTTTGTTGTACATGTTTTAATAATGGGTAAAGGAGCCATCAAAGGAGATAAAGCAGAGAGGAGGGTTGTGTAACATTAACAATAGCTCCTCTGACTAATTAGCCCTCAAGAGACCTTGATCTGCTGAAGTCCTCATTCCTGTCCTGCAGCAGGACCGCTGTTACTGCTCTCACTCTGCATCCCACTCGGAGTGGGAACACAGTTTACTAGGTTTTGGCCGGCATGTGTTTGCGCGCATGTGTGTTCGCAATGCTGATGTGACAGCGTGCCCTGTCTGATTGGATGCAGCACTGCTGTTTGTCCATACCCCATTCAAATTAGTTGAATTGGTGTAAAACACTTCAGAAATGACTATCTCCCCCAGAAAAGATAAACATCAACTCATCAGCAATTCCAGCCTGGCACGACCGAACAAGCATGCCAAAGTTTTCCATCACCAGACCTTGTGTAGAATGTCAATGTCCCTTACTACTGATTCTGATTCTAATCCTATCCCAGGCCCCCTCTCTCTGGGGACCTACTCAAGATTTGTTTGGGAGGCTTTTGAAATTTGCAGGACCTTTTGCATTTTCCTCCTTGTGCCTGCCTGGTGTTTTATTTGCAATGGGGAAAGAAAGATGGAGGACCTGTGCTGTTTCAATGTGTGCGTCTGCCTGTGTCCCATGTGTTCATATGTATGTGTGTGTGTGTGTGTGTGTGTGTGTCACAGTGTTTGTAAGTACTGGTGGGAATTTGGCTTTGGTTAAAATGAGAACAAAAACATTCCTGCATAATGTTCAGTTCTGAGCATCACCACTTAATGCTCTCTCTCTCACACACACACACACACACACACACACACACACACACACACACACACACACACACACACACACACACTCTTCAGGCAATTGGGGCAGGAGGTGGGAGAATGTATATAAGGGGTTATGGCCTGTCCTCAAAAGTTTGTTGCTTTTTGAGTATAGTCATGTCTGATAAAAAGGCAACATGCATCTTACCCTGTATCTTTAGAACTGTGCTGTATGATGGTGTGCTTCCAGAAGCAAAGACGCAAGTGGCGTGAAGTTGTTACAATTGTGTTACCACAAAAAGGGACACGGGTGTAGCGGATGGTTGGATGCACAGTGTTGCACTTTGACACCTACGACAGTTAACGTTGGTTAACTAGTTTGTTTGTTCAGCCATAGTTACCGTTTACTCACACCGCAAGTAGAGACCGGAAAAAAAAATGGTACGCAGCTTCACAGCACAAGGGAGAGCAAGTCTGTTGCATTAGCTCCGCCTGTCCTTTCTGGTGGACCAACCAGTGCTGGGTGATGAAAACGCGTCACTACTTGAGCGCTGCTTGTGATTTTTCCAGGGAATGTCGCCACAGACACCCAGTTGGTAATACGGAAATCCTTTCATCAGTGGGCCATTAGGCTCGATCATCACTGTGTTGGTCATGTTGCTCAGTGACTTAACAGAGATGTATGAAAATCTTCAAGATTACTTTAACTCTACTTAACCTTAATCAAATAGTTTTAGTTGCCTAAACTTAACCACAATTTTAAGAGCAAATAAACACATCACTTGTGTTTTAAAGGTTGAGCTTCTTGTAGAAGGATGCCCTTAATTTTCAAAAAAAGATTCACAAATACTGGCACCATTCCTTAATTCCTCACCTTAAGAAATGGCCACTTGCACTGTACTCCCATCTTACCTACCTGCTTCAGCTGCACTCGGTGTGTGTGTCTGCATGTGTACTGAATGTACAGAAAACTGAATCCTTCTTTGACATGCACAGATTGTGTTCAGACAGCAACACCTACACCCTGCACACCACTGTATACAGTATACAGTCTCTGTGTGTGTTTGAATAGAGGACAATCCAGAAAACAACAAATGTAAATAGTTTAAGGTTTATATTAAAAGATATTTGTTGAAACTGCTTCAAAGCAGACTCTTTAGCATATTTATGATGATCTTTTTATTTATAAACACTGATTGAGAGCTATCCAGAAGAATCATTCTCAACAAAGAAAAACAAGAAACTTCTGTCTGCAATCCTTGTTGCTCACTTCTCACGCAGATGACATCACCACATAAGAGGTCGTATTTTATGCATGTAAAAGATGTGTGTGTGTGGTACTCGTGAAATTGTAACTCATGACTCATTTAATGGAAAATAACATTTTGAGGATTTAACAATAGGGAAGAAATGAGGTAGCTGTATCTTTATTTTTCTGTCTTTCTGTAGTCATTTTCAGTGATTAAAATTCTCTCTCTCCCGCTCTCTCTCTCTCTTTCCTCCCCTGTTTGTTTCTCTCTCTCTCCCCTTTTCTCTCACAGTTCTGTGTGGGTGTTCTCACCACATCTGGGCGCTGTTTGAAAGTACACTGTTATTCCGGCAATTAGGCTTAAAAACAAATAGAATACATTGGGTTTACTCTTGCCAGTTAATATAGAAATACCAACGCAGACGCGCAAACCGTCTGTCTCGTCACGCAGGACACACACGCACGCACGCACACAAAAATAATGACAGTCACTGTTTATGTTTGTCATCCATTTTTCATGGCCAATTAGGTGAAATGGAGAACATGTCTCACTGAAACCTCAGCTATGGCAGGAAATCTCCGGCTTTAGAGGATGCAGACAGAGGCTTAGAGATGAGCTGTGAGTGTCGTAGATCAAGGTGCACATGCAGTTATCATATACAGTATGCATGATTTTGTGCATCCCTATGAGAACAGTTATTCACTGTTTGTTTTGTATACTGTATGCGTGTGGACGCGCGCGTGTGTGTGTCTGTGTGTGATGCTACGTACATAGACCTTTGCAGTGTACAGTAAAGTTTCATCAGTTTGGGACTCGCACATCGATCACAGCAGAGTAGCTGACACCTCTCCTACCCACACTGCTCTGCTCTCTGCCTGCAGGACCTGACTGATAGGTGGGTGCTAGAAAAACAACACACACACACTTGATAGCAAACCGATACACAAGAGTTCTCTCACACAGACACACACAAAAAACACACCCAGACACACATATTCATCCTCCTCCCTTGCTTATTTTCTTTTTCTCTTTCTTTGTTTTTCTTTCACTAACTCAATATTGTTTCTGCCCACTCACTAGATCAGTCTTTTTTTCATGTATACCATTTCTTGTGGCTTTCTTGTGTGTGTGTGTGTGTGTGTGTGTGTGTGTGTGTGTGTGTGTGTGTGTGTAAATCCGTATTTATGCGCTCTGGTCTTGTTGTGTATATATTTCACTGATTGTCGTGTCTCTCCGCAGTGGCTCATTGCCCACTGGGTTCGCTATCAGGTTGATCAAATGCTCAGCGCTCTGTCTGCCTGATCACACAGGCAGACGAGCGGATCCCCGATGATAGGAGCTCCAGATTACAGTCTGCTCAGGACCACCAACCAATTAAGCCCTGAGGCTCTTCCCAGCTGGGACTGACAGACTGATGGATATAAGCACAGGTAGTAGATAGTTGAGAGGGTGGGTGACATCATTGGCTTAAAAAATACTCCAGTATAAATTTGCACCATGATATGAATGTTTAGCTTTGCTCATTTGACCTTCTAACAGAGACCTTGTCCCAGTAGTGATTGGTAAAGGATTAGTCATCATTGGCATTCACAAGAGGACCATGTTCTTTTTTTTTTTTTTTTATAGACACGTAGGAGGTGTAATGGAAACTGAACGTACTGTAAACAATGAAGAAGAATCAGTGATTATAACAAATAATATAGCAGCTTTCTCTTTTCGTAAATACCACAACGCTGTGGCTTCAGACTTTATTAACATTTGGACATTCCCATTTCTAAAAGAATGTTCAGATTGAATGCAAAGCCAACATTTGGCATTCTTTGTTCATGATCATTTTTTACTAGCAATGTATGCACAGACCATGTGTGTTTGTGTGATAACTCAGACACTAGCTGATCTCAAAACTTCTCCCTGTATATGCCTTGGCATAACTGCCATATGCGTCTTCTGTTTGTGTCCACATGCATATTTGCCTAATGAAAGTATTTCAGAGCCCATCAGACTATTCAAGAAGCATTATCACAAAGTTAAAATCATGACTACTTTTCTTTATTGCTGAAAAGTCCACAGTTTCCTTCAGACAGCAGCTGGCACACACAAAACATGCTTGAGCAATTGCAGTATTTGATCTGTAATAGTCACAGTGAGGAGTGATCTGAATGACAGCTACTATGAGGGAACTGTCACTGTGACCATGATAGGTCTTCCCTGCAGCAGTCATATAGACATGAGCGCTGTCGTTGTGTTCATCGGATGTTTACAGCACATAACCAAAAGTCAAATTTACTTCATTAAAGGCTGAAGTGCAAGCTGACTAATCATCTCAGCAGGAAACAAGATGAAAAGAAAATCACAGAAATGCTGAGAGATATTAACTATATTACAATGAGAACCACCTGCTAAGCTTTGCAAGGCCCTGTGGTGGAAACAATGCAATCATATTGTAATAGCCCTGCACGGTATGTCATCTTTAGTAGCTTAAATCATATTCTTTAAAGAAATATATAGGCTTACACATTCCCCTGACATACCTGTAGACTCTGCATGCTATTGTGTCTGACTTGGTTCAGTAGACCAGTAACATCAGCCCATGGGACCATCTAAAATTGGCAGACCACACAGGGTGAGGATATGTGTCAGCACTGTATTTCTCTGTGTGTGTTTGTGCATTTTTTGTGAGACTACACCCTGCCTTTTCTTGATTAATGGAGTGTGAAGGGATTATGCTGATTCAGTTCATAACTGGGGCATAGTGACACAGTCATTACACAGGTGAGTGTGAGAGAGAGAGTGTGTGTGTGTGTGTGTGTGTGTGGGTGTGGGTGTGGGTGTGGGTGTGTGCGTGTGTCATTGCATGGCTGTTTTCCACACACACACACACACACACACACACACACACACACACACACACACACACACACACACACACACACACACACACACACACACACACACACACAGGCAGGTGAATAGAGATGGTGAAGCAGTGAAAACGTCCCAGTCCTTTTGTCCTCTGTGCCAAAGGCAAACCTGGCAGAGAGCTCTTACTAATCCCCTCCTCTATCTAAACAACACCTGAGAGCATAGGAAAGGGGAGAAGAAAGGGAGGTAAGGAGAGGGGAGAAAAAAGTGTGAACAGAGAGGAAAAGAAACGAGTAATGCAGAAAGTAAAATTGATAGATAGATGGAGAATGTGTAAGGAAGGAAGGGTGGAATGACATGCTGACAGGCAAGGATAAAAGATATGTGAGGTGTGAAGATGAGCTATAAAAGAAGAGAATTAAGGGGCGGCCTCTAGCTCACCCAGTCAGAGCGTTCGCCCCATGTTGGCTGAGTCCTTTGCAGCAGCGCGGGTTCGGGTCCGACCTGCTGCACTTTGCTGCGTGTCATCCCCCATCTCTCTCCCACCTTTCATGCCTTCACTGTCTCTGTGTAATAAAGGGAAAAGCCCCTAAAAAAAAAAAGAAGAGAATTAAGAAACAGTGACTGAAATAACAGAATAATACATGATGTAAGAAGAATAATTGTAAGATAAGTAATAGTTACACTGTATGTTATCAGGTATGAAAATCAAAATAATGTGGTACCTGCCAAGATGTTTTCTGATGTATACAGACAAGATTTCAAGAAGAAATTCTGACTATTGTCTATATTTGGACATCAATAAACTGTAAAAAGACCCAATACTGTAGCTACTCTAGCTAATCTCAGTCAATTTACAACATTACGTTATATCCCACAAAATATGCAAAATGCACAATCCCGAAAACAAACTATTGTTGTCCACATCTTTGTTGAAATCATGGAAATATAACCAACTTAGTGGATCTTCTATAGAAAGCCCAATGCAGTCTTGAATTGATTAGTAAATTGCTCATGCTTGCTTCTTCACAAGTTCAAATGAGATGGGCTGGAATAAAAACTTTGCAGTCCTACTAATCTGGCAAAAACGGTCCCAATATATGTCTATGATACTGTATATCTTGAGCTTGTTTTGGACAAATAACATGTTTTGGCAATGTGCAGTTGAGCATGGCACTTAAATATGTCTCTATGACATAAAATATTGAACATCATATTGATTATTGTTCCACATAAAAATGTATTTCATTCAGCGCCACCGTCTATATAGATTGCAACTGCTGTACAGTCAAATCAGACATAGTTCTTGCTCTCACTTGCCCAAAACCAGAACATAGAAACAATTGACAGTGCTGCTGCCAAGCATAAGAATGGTAACACAGAACAGGTTTTACTCTTGTGAATCAACAGAATACAGAAATGTGAGTCAGTATTTAGAACAAGATGAGCAAAGAAGGCTGGGAAAACATTGCTGGATTTCTTGCCAATTTCTTGAACCAGTTAAGTGCAACATTTCCTTTTGTTTGAGAGATGCTATGATATGAGATTTTCTCAGCTGCTGTGATAAGGCTTCATTCAAATGCAAAAGCAGTCATGTTGGCTTAAACAGAGGGTACAGTTTGGAAATCTTTGACAACATTATTGATGTTTTCAGCCTGATCTAAATTAGTATGTAGTGCTTTACTGGAGTTTCATCTTGTATTGTTTTCCCATTCAATGTGCTACTCTGCTCCTTCCTGTCACAGACACAACAAGCTCATAGATTATCACATTGTGTTCCTGGAGGCTGGTGAAAGCTAAAGAGGACCAGAGGATGGATAGAACGGCAGAAAAGGCAACAGATTAGATGAATGATACAGTTGGTTGTGTTGGAAGAACACAAAGGATATTTGTCTGCCTCCCTCTCACTTCCTTATGTCGCTCTTAATGCTCATCCACTGTGTGTGTGTGTGTGTGTGTGTGTGTGTGTGTGTGTGTGTGTGTGCTCACTCATTTAGAGCTGCCAGTAGAACATGCCAGTTGCAAGTGTGGAAAACAGGAGCTGCGTCATGGGCATTTTACACAGATCAACACCTGCACACAAATAACAAACCAGGCATTTGGAAGACAGACAGACAGACAGACAGACAGACAGACAGACACCCACTCTCACAAACACTTGGAGTGTTTATGTGAATTCCAATGAAGATCGTTCCAGCTGTCTGTCTGTCCTCTCTCCGATTCCATCATCAACTCTTCTCTTTTACTTCCACAGATTCTTAAAATCTTTGGTAAAATGCTTGCATGAGTGATGTGTGTGTCTGTGTGTTACATTTTGTTTTTCCCTTGGGCCTTAAGACCCATGTGACAATATTCATATAAGTATGTGAACCCACAAACTGCATGTTTTTAACTAGTCCTCTAGTGCGCCTACTGCTCTGGCGTCAAAGCATGAGCAAATGGGACTTGGCTTCAGACAAAACATGTCACAGTAGGTGTTCAGCCAAAGGCACATCTTGCTTAACTCGTCATCTGCATTTAAGTGTATGCATGCATTTAATGTCTTTTCTTTGTGTGTGTGTGTGTGTGTGTGTGTGTGTGTGTGTGTGTGTGTGTGTGTGTGTGTGTGTGTGTGTGTGTGATAAAGTGCCAGGCAATGAGTTGATTGGCCATATGTCTGCACAAATGAGCTCTTTATTTAATAAGGCCAGTGAACTAAATTGTCATTACTGTCAACATTTAACTGTGGTCCTCTCTGCCAGATGGTTTTTGGTAATATATCACAGTGATGAGCTCTCTCAGATTACTCTTTACTCATTACATGATGAATCCATCCCAGATTAGAAAATGTGTGCCAATGTCTTAATCCAGGCATTTTCTATGTTGTTTTGTCGGAGGACATCTTACATCACATCACCCAGAAATTTTCCGTCTTGATATTGGCTGAGTGATATTGCAGCTCATTCTACTGCTGGCAATACAGGACTGCTGATGAAAATGTCAGACATGTTTGTTAATGATTGGGATGTTCCAGATGAGGTCAGGAGCATGCAATGCAATTAAACAGGGGCACGTCTGTCCTATCACAGCATTGTGTAGTGGGTGCTGAAACAAAAGGATAAAAATGTAGTGGACAATAAACTAAAATAAACGTTCTCTATGCTTTTCTGCTAAATTTGCATTAGTACAATTATGATAAAAAATACTTAACGTATTGTTTTCTCCAATATAGCTGACCTTCTCACGCAAATATCTTTGAAACCACAGCTATGAACGTGTCCCACTGTGTCTGTGTGTGTGTGTGTGTGTGTGTGTGTGTTGCATTATGCGAGTAGTAGGAGGATGAATAAGGCTGCGCTCAACCAGAGAGGGTTTGCAGGTTGCTTTTTTGTAACTGCCTTTTTGTTGAAGATGCCCCGATCAGACTAGTTGCGTCTTATTGTTATTCTTGCTAGGCGACCATCGAATCACTTGTCGTCAGCCAGGTGATCAGTCAGTTTTGCTTTTGAGGTAAATGACATCTGCTTTTTTCTGCTCTGATTTTAAGTTTTTTTCAACTCAAGGCATTCAGGACGCTTCTGCAAAAAAAAGTGAGGCGCTTAGCAACGCAAAAGCAGCAGGCAATGCGCTTAACTCTCATTGAAAACAATTACAAAAATCCACCCTGGGCTGCTAAAACGGGCTATGTCTGATGAGGGCCTAAGTGTGATATAATGACAAGTGTGACAATGTGTGATAGAGTGGCAAGGGGGAGCACGAAGTGGAGATACACATTCAGACCGATTTGCGCCGGCAGAGGAAATGGATGGACAGATGTGCAGCGAGTTGTTCCAAGGCCAATAAGAAAGTTTGTCATAAGCGGTGCAGAAACATTGTATAACAGCGTCTGTCTTTACTTTGTTGTCTCTTTGTCAAATCTTCTTACATCAAATAACACTCACAGTCTGCTTATTGATTCTCTTCCTTTTGCATGTCTATGTCCTGTGTGCGCTCCCCTGTGCAATGCATTTTTGGCAATACTTTTAATCTGTGGTCATGCCATGAAAGCCTCATGCAATGGAACAGAATTAAGTGCAAGAAAACAAAAGGAGAGACTCAAACTCTGCTTCCTTTCTTGCTGTCAGGGAAATATTTCAGTTGCTTATCACCCTGCAAGAGGATATTATTTTCAGATTTTTGGCTTGGATCAATGTGAGGATTTAAAAAGATATTACGAAAAAAGGAACAAATCCTCTCTCTGAGATAGGTAAAGTGAAAGGAAGACGTCTAACAAACCACGTCAGAGTAACAACAAATTCAACCACAGGGTAGAATAGTATCAGTATCAGTTCTGAAGTGGAGACGTGCTGTGGGCTTGGCAGTTTGGCGTACTGTGCTTTTAATACAGCCTGTCAACGCACTCAAGAGAAAAGACAAAAGTGCTTGCTCGCTGTGGATGTAGTTTGTGCAGTTCTGCCATTCAATTCAAAAGATATCTTCATTTGCTTTGATGGTCAGCTCTTTATTTCTTTAACAAGCTTATGTGTAGTAAGACTGTACAACATTTCCATTAATTCTGTGCTGTCTGAGAAAATTGGGAACATTTCTGCCCTTCCCGACTAGAACGCAACCCCCGAGTTTTCAAACCAAAATGTTTTAGGGCCTTGGAAATGCTAGAGTAGTGTGGATGTGAGGCATAAACATAGCAGAAGATATTCATTTTTAAACGAAAACTTAGTAGTGTGGATTTAGCCTCAGTCTTTCTCTCTCTACCTCAATCTGTCTGTCTGTCTCTCCCTGATGAGGGTTAAGTGTTCAGGTTAATTGCAGCCCTAAGTAGAGCCCCCACTGCAGGTAAAAAGGGACGTTTCACACCATCCTTATTGTCCTTTATTCTTTCTCTCACACCATCATCTGTACTCTATTGTTTCAAAGCAACCCTTAGGGAAATACAGTGGGCCGCTTCACATCTCTGTTGGTTCCTGTCTCACTGTCTCTCTCCTGCACAAGTTATTGGCACATATATATATATATATATATATATATATATATACAGTATATATATACAGTATATATATACACACACATATATATATATACAGTATATATCACAACAGATGATCAGTTTTCTAAAGCTGGTTAATATTTGGGAATATATTAAAATTGCACACAGCTGTTTTATTACTGTTGCTAACAGGACTTCAGTGTGAGCATGGGAGTAAAATCTTCATAGCGTACTGTAAGATGTTCAAGGTGCAACACCAAACAACAGTCTTTTTTTCTCTTCTTGATGTCTCCGTCTCTTGTTTCTTCCCTGTCATCTGTCATCCCTCCTGTGCTGCCAAAAGACAGCCAGGAGGCAGGGAATAGGAGAGGGGTAATAACAGGGAGGAAAGGAAGGAAGGAAAGTGAGATCGAGAGAGGAAAGAGGAAGCAGTGTGTACTAATTGCACAATAGAGAGGAGTTGAGAAATGGACAGAGCGATGGTTTTCACCTGCTGCTCTGTTGCCATTCAGAGAGCTCAGGTGTCATTTTAGATGTTCTTAAATTTTGTATTGTGGTAGAAAAAGAACATCAAATATAATTAATATCTTTTTATTTTTATTTTAGGTCTGATCTAGTTTCATAGTGTAACACCTTTGGTACCCTGTGCGTAGAGGTATGCACAGTACAAACTGTACGTGCCATTTCTGCTTGACTCTTTTAAGAGTAGTTAAACACAGTGTTTTTTGTATTGTTCCTATACACCAAATATACAGATTTACATCAATGCAGCCAAGTTAATGTTGTCAGGAAGGCAGTTTGAAAACTCTACATATAGTTTTTGGAGGTTCTAACATGATTTAAAGCCAATTCGTGGTTGCGAGGTTAATTTCGTCATCATTAGGTACGGAATTGCAGCATGTTTTGGCAACCTAACCTAAAAAGCAGTTTTGCCAGCATGCACAAAACAGCTTTGATGGAAATAGGGAAGAAAGACTACGAGTCCATACAGAGCCTGAACGAGCAGGCAGTCATGAAACAAGAAACAAAAATCATTGCAGACTTTCAACATGCCCTCTTCTCTGAATACGAACCTCTGCCATCAGGAAGAAGACTCTGTGTGCCAACGTGCAAATCAAACGGCTTGAAGCTATCGTTTATTCCAGCCTCCATCAAGCTGCTGAGCTCTACTAAATCAATGTGCAATAAATACACAAGCACTTTAATTCATACAGCTTCTTTTTATTTTAAGGTGCCGTGTTGTCAATGTCAAATGTCTCTTATGTTTTAGGATGTTTTATGTTGTTCTTTTGATGTTTTTATGTGAAGCAACATACTGTATCAATAAAGTATCTATCTATCTATCTATCTATCTATCTATCTATCTATCTGTAGCACTGTGCCCAAGACAACTTTCCCCCCTGGGACAATTTTATTTATTAAGTTTATTCTATTCCATCTATTTTTGCTCGGTGATTGATACATGTTTTTACCAATACTTTAATTGATCAGACATGGATGGCTTTGTGCGTTAGTTCCAACCAAATACTCGGCTGTGCGTTCAGTGTTTTTGTTTTAGTCTTTTTGTTCTGTTCATATAGCCTATCTGAAATGAGCTGCTGTGCTTCTGAAAAGATTTACTGTAGATGTATTGGTAGGCTGCACAGAATCCCTGCTCTCTCTCTCTCTCTCTCTCTCTCTCTCTCTCTCTCTCTGTCACTTGCTTCTTACTGTCATTCTACTCCACTTTCTGTTGGTCTTTATTTGCCTTTGTTTTTTACTCCATCTCCACACTGACTTCCTCTCCCTCTTTCTCCTCTCTAATTCTATTCATGAGAGGTGCACACTCCATCATTCTGTCTCCCTATATCTCTGTCTGCCCTTCATTTTCTCTACCCCTTTCTGCACCAGAGCGAGATGGAGAAAGGGAGGGAGAAAGAAACAGAGAGAAAGAGGGGGGAGAGGGCGAGATGGACAGATTAGGTGACAGTGATAAGCGATCGATCTCAAGGCCAAACAGCACAGGGAGGATCCCCTCCTCTCCCTCTCCCTCTCCCTCTTCCTCTCCCCTCAACTCTATTCTTCTTTTTTCCACTCTCCTCTCCTCCGCTCTTCTTCCTTCTCTTCTTTCTCTCTAACCTTTGTTTCCTTCAAACTGACAAGGGGTCATTAAGGATCCACTTTGTGTGTATAAGTGCATGTAAGTGTGCGCGTCCATGTGTGCGCACACTTTTGCCTGTCTGCCTAGTTGATAAGTCATGAAGGATAGCTCCCTACGGTGCCCCTAAAGAGCTTTTAGTGGCTTTCGATCACACACACACACACACACACACACACACACACACGTGCGTACACACAAACACACACAGGTCTCATTAGAGTTTTTCACAAGCACAAAGCACTTGGTTAGTGATTGTTGGACAGTCTTTCATGCATGTTGCTTCATGTCTGTATATTAATTCTGCACACTTCCACTTCCTTCCTTTTCCGCTCAAACCCATGTGCATAGAGGAACACCACAGAGACCGTCTTCCATCCACCCCCTCCCTTGTCACACCCACCTCCCATCATCCCCCTGTGCCTTAGAATGTGCCCGCCACAGCACATTGCCCTAACGAGGTTGTCTATTGATCAAGTGATGCTCTTTGTTCTGGACGCCTAAATGGACCTACAGCCACTCTCACCAGGCCTTTATGGGCGCTGTTACGGCTTTGGCCTGATTACAATAGAAGCACTTAAAATGCTCAAAGCCTGATGTTTTATGCAGGAGTACGCTCAGCTTCAGAACGTACGTCTGCTATATTACAGCATTCCCTAAGTGTATGCATTTTAGCGATGCTCATTGGTTGTTGGCTATCAGTTTGTTTACAATGTGAGAGTATTTGTTTAGTGTAGACGCTGATGATGAAAATCTGAGCAGCTCAATTGGATGTAGGTATATAAACCCAATTTCTGTTAATCTACTCAGTCCGCTGCTCATCTTTACATGTTTAAAAGTCTTGTGTGTACAGTGTATGCATGTTATTTTGGGTCTTGTGTGTGTTTGTGTACATGCGTGCATGCTCAAATGTGTTGGAGTGCCCTCCTGTGTGCCGGTTTAATTTAAGGCCAACCAACTGTGACCGTGGCGGTATTACCCACAATTCCTTTCACTAAATCCCAGGTTTCCCTCCCTTCACCGCCCCCATCACTTCCCCACCCGTGTCGCATCCTGCCGATAAATAAGCTTTCCAGCCAATCATTTCCTCTGCTGTTTATTCATGATGCAACCACTTCAAATATTTCACCATTAATCAGAAAATATATTGAGTCAGGGCTGATGAATAATGAAAGGGTCTGTGACGTTATGCGTGTGTGTGTGTGTGTGTGAGTGTGTATATCTCAAAGGCCATCTGTAACATCAGCCAGTGAGTTTAAGGGCAGCCTTTTGCAGTATTTTGTGAAACACTGATTGTTTCTGGTATTGCTTTGATCTATTGCTATCTGTCAAATTTGCTTAAATGAGATGTGCAAGTGCTCTCTGTAGTTTAACAGATGCCTCCTCCTTCTGCCTCACTCTCTGTCTCCACAAGTTGGTGTTTCACATGAGCATATTTCAGTCAAATAGCAGTGATATTATAATAAAGTGATATTAAACCAATCCCTGCATACTGTCTGCCTCATACTGCATGCTGATGTGCTGAACTTCAGAGATGGTCAGTTAGATAGCAACATATGATTTCCATTCTACTTATTTGATAATGGCATTTTCTTTACTTCTTTTATCTGTTACCTTATGAAATTCTTTCATAATAATATTTCTTGTGCTCACATCCCTGATACTCGTTGAAATGTAACGTTTTTTCACAACAGAAGTCTTAAAGTTTGTCTTGGATCATGTTATCTTTTTTATTTTCCTTATCTTGATCTGTCTTTTGCATCTGCCTGATGTTTCTTTTTCCTGTAACAGAAACAAAATGTCAGCAGTATTTATGGGAATTCATGTTTTTTTTTTTTATCTCATTGCTTGAAAAAGGCTTTTCAGTGGAAAAACAAGGAGGAGATATGCCTGTGTCTGTTGACAGCTGTGTGATGTCAGAAACTGTAAAACATGCAGGTGAGGGCGTGAGTAGGGATTAGTGTATGAAATTATTTGTGTTTAAATTGTTCCATAACACCTGTGGGAGTTTTCAGCCAACCCTACTAAGCCTACACTGCTGACTTGATATGGACCATCTCTACACACACACACGCACGCACGCACGCACACACACACACACACACACACACACACACACACACACACACACACACACACACACACACACACAGACTTAGTGTGTCTCACTATCTTTGTGGGGACCCGTCATTGACATAATGCATTCCCTAGCCCCTTACCCTAACCTTACCCATCACAACTAAATGCCTAACCTTAATCCTTACCCTAACCCTAACCATAACCTAATTCTAACCATAATCCTACAACCAAGTCTTAACCCTCAAACAGCCCTTTAAAGTTTTGGCCCCACAAAGCTGTCCGGACCCCACAAGTATACTGTATTCCCGGTTTTTGGACCCCACAAATGTAGTTAAACAAGAACACACACACACACACACACACACACACACACACACACACACACACACACACGACTAGTGCCTCAACTGGGACATCTCACCCAAGCATCTGTGTGTCTGCGCGCGTGTGTGTGTGTGTGTGTGTGTGTGTGTGTGTGTGTGTGTGTGTGTGTGTGTGTGTGTGTGTGTGTGTGTGTGTCGGTGATGAAGGGGCCCCTGCTGTGCCCTGATGGGGACATCAATACCAGGCGGTTTAGGCTTTCGACAGACTAGCATCAGAGTGTGGAGAGAGAGCAGCAGGTGGAGTGAGACAGGCACAAAATGGAGGACAGGCAGAAGGGATAATATTGGACAGACTGATTATTTTTTTATGTAAAAATAAACACTATTGCTGCAATAAACTTGTGAGAAAGTTGAAAAATACTTTGGAATTAAATAAAATCAATGCAGCCCCAGTCTATTAAAGATTACTGTAATAATACACTGTATGTACCAAATGCAGTACAACATATGGTCCTTTAGTCGTAAAGTAAATAATTGGACCCGCTTTTATAATACTGATTGATAGTCATTTTATTTTATGGGGTCTTGCAGTACCCAGCCGTGGTATGTGGTGAGCGTGCAGTATGTTGTGTTGAAGCAGGAGGCCCTGACAGCCAGCTCAGGTCAGAGGATGAGATGAAGGAGACAGCTGGGGAGGAGTGTATGTGCAGGGATGGATGGACACAAAGATGGAAGGCATTCTCCAACTGCTCTAACTTTAGACCACACATGTCGGTAAACCTCCTAAAAACCTGTCCACAGCGTGTCACCACTTGCTTCCATAAAACCCCCTTTGTGTGTGTGTGCATTTTTGGGTGCGTATATTGGGAAGCATTTCTCTGTTTGCTCAAACAAACTAGAGTGCATACATAAACAGCACAAAGGGGCCAAATCATTTGCTAGTATAACAAATCCTGTCTGTGTTAAAATTCCATTTTCTTTCCAGAAGCTTATTGTTTTAATATCCTGCTCTGCTCTGCGAGTTCAAAAGTTCACAAACTTACAGTTGGAAGTGTGAACAGAATGTAGCTTGTGCCCACCAAGACATGACCCACAGACCTCATTTCTGTGCCAAAACCTTTTGTGTCTCTACACACGGGGAAACTTAACTAGGCCAATTAGTTTGAATGCAGAACTAGTTTTGATTCAGCAAGAATCAATCAGAATCTCTATTATCAGAGGGATGATTTGGGAAGGGATGTGTGTGTGTGGGTGTGTGCATATATTTGGATAAGTGGAAAGATGAGGTTTTGGGTTGTGTGCACACAAAGGTAACACTTGGACGTTCAGCCTTGCTTTATGTATCTTTTCTTTTTCCTAAGTAATGGTTTGTATAAGGATACTTTTTCCCTGTTGTGAAGCAAATAGAGATGGTCATAAACAGACACCCAAAGATATCAACAAATGCACAGACACACATGCACATACAGTTAAGGTCACTTCCCCACACACACGTTGTGTTTGTAACACTAATTGCCTGTGGCTCGCTTTCTAGGACACCAGAACAAAGGCCTGCTGAGCATCTTTGAGCTTGTTTGACGTGACACAAAGCTCCGTTAAACAGACAGAGTTCCTGCTCCGTCAAACTGGGCCTTTTAAACAGGGCTGAGTTGGGATCAAAGGCAAGGAAAGGGCTGACTGCTCCCACTTTGCATGGTTTGATCCTGTTCGCTGCTCTTTCCAAAGAGAACCACCTTTAGTCTCTTCAGAGGGAAACAGAAATGGCAAGGAAAGTTCCACCATTCGTGCAAAGTATTCATAAGCAGGTGCCATCACAACCAATGAGGAAAGAAAACGTATCAATTCATAACATTTTCACTTGGAGGTCATTCACGCTGGTAAGATTAGATTAGATTAGATTCAACTTTATTGTCATTGTGCAGAGTACAAGTACAAAGACAACGAAATGCAGTTTGCGTCTAACCAGAAGTGCAAAAAAGCAGAAAAGTGCAATGTGATATACAAAGTATAGACAGGTGGTAGATTTTCAGATTGCTGTTATGCATTGATTAAGCCGTTTAAAAATATGGAACATGAATCTGCTACTGTAAAAATAGATAAAACAGGAATTGAATAGGACTTTGAATACACAGTGAGACTGCAACACATTTAGATCATCACAACAACAATTTTTAATAAAGAACTTTTTTATGCTTTTTAAAACATATTTGGTTTTTAATCGTTTTCTGAATAGAGTTTTGTGCTGTATACATGAAATATGCAGGCTGTCTGTACATTACAAGGTCTGAACAAGGTCTGTCTGTCGATAAATACAAAAAATGTAGCCAGACCAAGACCTCAGCAATGTAAGCCATTTCCATTACAAGGATAACTGCAAAACTGGCCCTGAACTACACAGTTTAACTTCTAAGGATTTATGTGTGCAGATGTAAGTCATGTGTATGTATGCATTGAGATATGTGTGTGTGTGTGTGTGTGTGTGTGTGTGTGTGTGTTTGTGTGAATGCTCATGTCTATATTATACAGTGACCTTTGCTGCCCTATATAACACAGACATTGCCTACATAAGACACACAGCACAAGTACCCGACACACCGCTTAGCCCCCTGCCTGGGACCTTGACAGCTTCTCCATAGGAGGCTGACCCTCAAGGTCCTGGAAAATGCTTTGTTCATACCAAACACACACACACACACACACACACACACACACACACACAAACTCTGTGCATTATTCAGACTTGCACTCTGCACATGCATGCACACACGTGTGTACAGGGTAGGAGCTAAAGGACCATATAGCTTTTTTAAACAAGCATGAGGAATTAGCAGAGAGGCCCATCTGTCAGCCCCCCACTGACAAAAACACTGTTGATCTTCCTGGAGTTAGAGCTACCGCTCTGTCCTCCTGACCGCCTCTATATAACTCCCTCACACACACACACACACACACACACACACACACACACACACACACACACACACACGTGCAATTAGTGACATTAAAATATGTTCTACTTTTATCAAGCAAATATTCCAAAAAAATCACTGATGCCAGTGTGTCAAAGATAAATATTTGTTTTTTTTATCATCAAAAAAATCCAATCAATCAAATCAAATTGAAATGAATTGTTTATTTGACTGTTTCCCAAACAAAACAAGCAATCTTATCAATTTTGGCTTTGGGAAAATGTGACATTTTCCACTAAATGATTAATCAATTTGTTACAAAGAACAAAGACATATTAACTGATGATGAAAATAGCTGAAAGTTGAAAGCATTCATGTATACACTAGCCTACTAACTAGTAAACTATACATGACTACTACTGTTGCATTGTATGCATACTTGCTTGTTCGAGGAACAGCAGTCCCTTGTTGGAAAACATTTCTGCAGCTGCCTTTTGCCGAGGTTGGTAATGAAGGAATTCCATCTTCTCTCCATAACCATCTGCTCTTAAAACACTCTGCCTTTTACAATCAGTAGATGCTCTAGATATTACTTCCTCTTTCCCTCCACTCCCACGTCTCTTGCTGCCAGATCTGCGGTTTAATAACAGTCTTAACACTGAGGATTTTGGTGAATTTCAGTTATTTTTAAAAGTTATGATTGAACTTGAAAGTTGTTATCTGACTGGAGAGAAAAGGGCCATGCAAGCTGATTTTTATCACTGTGTTAGAGTTTCACTGTTAAGATGAAGGTATGTATTAGCCCTTTGTAAACCCTAGTTTCAAAACTTAAAACTTGATTTGGATAGCTCCCAGGATGATAGCTATCACGGAATATTGCTGTTTTTCTGTTATCATATGGATGTGGCAACATTGTCTCTTAAGGCCTTATTGTGTAGACTACACTATGACTAAGACGTGTATTCTGTCTAGACTGATGTAGATAATAGTGTAAGCAAAACATGACATGATGTAATCAAATATGGCATCACAAATAAAGTAAGCTGTTGGCACAAATATTTATTCAATTAATCCTTCAGTACACTGAAATAATACACTTTCATTAAGAGCGTCCGCGGTAATAAAATCAACCACAAACGCTGGCAGAGTTCAAGCTTTCCTCTGTCTGTTGAGCAACATAGAGCGAGTGAATCAGACTATTTTGAAATAAGCTGGGTAGCGTTTAGTTCATGGGCTTATTTCCTCTAATGTAAGATGCCAATGTTGTACTGCATTTCATTTCACAGCCCACTTGTATTGCCTTAGGACAGTAATTAGTGTAAAAATGAATGGTTGACGTATCATCTTGTTATGTGAACAAGCTAATTCTATTAAATGAAATACTTTGTAACTTTTTACAAGGGGCACAAGCGTGGGAGAACTAGAGCAGGAAAGATATAAATTTTAGTGGAAACTGTGAGAAAATCAACTTAGAGCAAACATTTGTGATAGAAATCCCAACAAGCTTTGTCATATAGTTTTAACTCAGCGGGATGGATGCTTGATGCCTAACAAAACATTTCCAAAAGTCTGGTTTAGATGAAATCGGGCTCATGCAATTTGAAACAATCAAGACTGAAATCTAGCAATGACCCTGGAAATATGAGAGTTAAGCCAAGGGAGGAAGGCAGAGTAGTAACGGAGAGACCTCGCATTTAAAGAGACTTTTTACATCCAAAAGATTCCAAACTGCACTTGCTCACCTCTTTATAAGCAGCTATACAATTTAATGTACAGTAGATCAATACATTTCAAAATATGGCAGCATGCCAGGATGAGTCCACGTACATATACAATTGCAGATGAAGTGACAGGCTTATAAAAACAAATCATCTTCACTGTAATCTATGAAATATGGTCACATCAAACTGCAATTCATTTGTACTGTATTGGAACTTGCAGACAAAACCTAAAATGTTTATACAAAGAAATCTCATATGAACCGCTTCTCAAAAGGACAGCAAATTGGATTCTGGATCTATGAGCAAAGATTAAGTAAAACATCCTTTTTTTGGTAGCTTGATGACAATACATTTTTGATCTTTTTCTGAAGACATTCGGAAGGGTTATAGAACAGTAGCTGTAGAGTTTTCTCACTTGATAAGTGTAATGATCCCTCAAGGAAGGAGGGGGCCTACAAGGTTTTTACATGACAACAGTGATGTATGGACAGGCACGAATATAGCTGCAATCTGTCAGTAAAGCAATTACATCCCACAGATAAACACACAACAGTTACCGTTTGGCTTCCCATGGCTCCCTCTTTAAAATGTTACATACCTAACTCAGCCTAAACCGGCTGCAATCACAGAAAACCTGACACACACGATATGCACGCACACACACACACACACACACACACACACACACACACACACACACACACACACACGCACACACACACACGCACACACACACACAGTAACACATACAGTACAGCCGTATACAGTCAGGGGTTTGTGAACTGTGAAAGGGGTGAGGGGTTTTATGAAAGTGGTGACATTATAACATCCGGACAGCTCCATGGCAACCTTCCTTGAAGGTCAGTGCGTGTTTGCCCGTGTGCATTTAGTGTATGGATATATATGGGGGTGTCAGCTTGGGTTAGTATGTGCATGCGTTCGGTAATGGCGGTGATGCCAGATTTAATGATCAGTGTATTGGGTAAAAAACACAGGCTTGCTGAGATGAAACAAACAGGACAGACACATATGTTTGTGTGGTCCTCTTTTCATCCCTTTCTTCTATGTTATCTTCTACCCACATGTTTACTAACCTTTCCTTTAACGTTCCCCACCATCTTTTACAGCGTTTAAACCTTCATACACACTTTTCTTCTTTTTACCTCCTCCCACACTGGATCTCTCCTGCCTCTCCCACATAGTATGCTTCCTTTATTTATTTTTTGTCCATCTCTGCCCTTTTTGCCAGTTTTCCTACTCATTTCACTCCTCCATCCATCTGCTAATCATTTGTCCTGAGAGACAGAGTGTGACATAGCAACACCAGAAGAAAAGTGGGCTGACGTTCTTCTGTAATGTGCTGTACTGTATACAGGTGGGCCACAGGAGGCGGCTGAAGTAAAAAGAAGGTAGGGGAGAGAAGAATACAGGAGATGTGACGTAGGTCTATTGAACACAGACAAATCGGGAAGTAGGTTATAGAATGTCACTAAGAACTAAAACGTTAATCATTCATTGAAATGTCTGTTCACAAAGGCATAGTGTGTTCAAACAAAGTCTCAAAGCCATGTTGGAGGATTTGTCAACCCATTCAGATTGACTGTTACTGTGTCAGTCTGTAAGGGGTGTAAACATGGGTGTGCAGATGTATTTTAGTTGTTTGATTGGAGTTTTTCATAATGTACTCCTGTGTCTATCTACAGACATTTCATTATTATATTGTTCAAAACCTACTTACTGAACTGTTATGCGTGTTTGCCCAGATGAAGGTCTCGGTTTCATTAAACTCTTGCATTAGATCTAAGTGTGCAGAGCTCTCTATTATCAACGTCGGAGTTGTTGGCCTTCTTGCAGATAAGCAATGTTTCCTGAGTGCAGTGATCTTAACAAAAGTATGAGAGAAAGTGGACATTTCAATTTAGAAAAGCTTTTTCTTAATCCAGCCACAGCTTCATCCTCTTTAAAGACACTCTTTTAGTTCCTTATAAGGTCTCTTCACAGGGGACATTATGTAGTGCACCTCAGCATTTTATTGTGAGTACAATGATCTTCTGAATAGTATGAGAAGAAATTAAAGTGATAGAAAATAGTGAGGATTTTAATTTCAACATTTTCTTTTCCAATCCAGTGACTGCTTCAGCTGCTGGGACCCTTGTTACTTCTATTTACAGTTAGCATCATTATGAAATGGTTACAATGCAAACATGCAACATTTGCTTGTATCTGTGTTTACACGTGCATGTTGCCACCACCTATCAGAGGGTTTAGTTGTGTCACTTATACTTATGTAAGCAGCAATTGCTGCAGACACATGGCAACTTTTAGCAACCATGTGGAGTGTTTGTGTTTATTTAACCTTCTGGAACATATTCACAGCTAGCTGGATATATTCAGAGCTGAGCGAAGGTAATAGAAGAGACAACAGACGCAGGTTTCAGCTCTGTCCCTATCTGTATAGGATGTCCTCTCTCTCTCTCTCTCTCTCTCTCTCTCTCTCTCTCTCTCTCTCTCTCTCTCTCTCTCTCTCACACACACACACACACACATTAGGAGGACATGTTACACGGCTCTGAGACGTTTCATTGCTGCTGTTCTGTCTCAGCTGCCAAATACCTTGTCACTATAAAACAATGACTTATGATTAATGGCAAACACGTCTCCCACTAAATGATGTATAGCTATTAATTGACACTAACTGCCCATGTGTGACCGTGCATAAACTCACATGCATCTACGGGCGTGCACACACCCACTCTGGTCCTGGTAAACATGTCAGAGCTTACAGTATTTACAAAGGGATTGAAGTGGGTTTGGGGGCAGCAATGATTCAGGAGAATGGCCCCAGGGTCTGACAGGATGTTGGGGGATGTGTCATTTTTCCCTGACTCCCTTGGTGACGAGCAGAGACATAAAGAAATCCTTTTACACACAGAGAGATATATACAGACCCACATACACACACTCAGCCATTCACTCACATATATAGCCTACACACATCAGTGTTATACACCCATAAAAATGGTTGTTTGGCAGAGTAGTGAGTAGATGAGCTCAGAGGAAGTATCTGTGTGTTTTATTTTTCATCTTCTCTGTTTTGGACTTGAGCTGCAGCATGCTAATGCGGACTACATCAAACAGTCACTGGAGCCCTACATCTCGCTGTTTCACTCAGCACAAAGAGCAGAACAAGAACTTGTCTGTCACTGCTCTTAATTCATTGTCTCCCTGGGGCAAAATGAGCGCTGAAAGACATAAATGGCAGAAATGAAAATCGTAAGATCACAGTCAAGGGTGGCGGTGAGAAGAGTGAGGGAGCAGAGGGGGCGAGGGATGGAGAGATTTAGAAGAGGGACAGAAACAGGGAGGAGAAGTGTAGGAGAAAAGGTCGAGATGGAAGGTTGAATGAATCTACGTGTAAGAAAGAGAGATGACGGAATGCATGGTTACGTTCCTGTGTCGCTCACTGCTGACAGTCAACATATTATACTGGGCTGACCACCTGCTCTGAGCCTGCAGTACACCCTCTATAAAGCTACAGCAGACGGACACAGTAAAATGCACCATGACCAGCAGCTACAAACACGTGTGTGTGTGTGTGTGTGTGTGTGTGTGTGTGTGTGTATCCCGTATAAATATATTAAAATAAGCCTAAATTCACACACTCACACACACCCCAGCCCTCAACCATGTCCTGGAGGCAATACCAGTAATATGTGATACTCTATAGGTCTGATGTCTCCGTGTCTTCTTCTCATCCCCTCCCAGTGTTGTAAGCCTATCGGCCAGTTATCCAGCAAGGAATGTGGCTGTCAACTCGTATAACAAGCGACAGTCTCACATGTTCTTCCTCTGACTTCACTGCTCTCTCCTTAGCTGTCACTCTACCTCAATACTAGTCTTTTAGGGGTTGTATCTCTTCTTCACACAGTATTATGTTCTTTGATTTTTTAAACATCTCAAAAGGTGCTACAACCAAATCAGAGTAGAGCAAGAAATTGAAAAACGATCTTAGATTTTGGCCAGCAGTACTAATTGCAGTCACCAAGTAAACTGAAAGAACATGGCAACTTCGCTAGAACTAAGTCCGACAGGGCAAGAAACAAAAGCAGTTTTTCATAATGCAGTTTTTTTAACAAACCCTTGCTCAGCTTTTTTGGAGGAAAACAAGGGTGATCCATAAAATGATCGACCAAATGTCCTTACAGACCTACTTCTGGTTCAACTATAACCTACCATACTTATGTTTTGTGTGCACACGCACGCACGCACGTGCACACACACACACACACACACGCACACACACACACACACACACACACACACACACACACACACACACACAGAGTTTTATTGTGCAATTAGGGATTGCTACCAACATTCAGACGGTTTAGAAAATCTGGCTAAACCTTTGGCTTGTTTACAACTAGTCTCAACACTTGTGTTTCTTGACTGTATCAGACTTTGTTGTAGCATATTCCATTGTTTTTTTGTTTTGTATATAGTAATAAACTGAAATGATCCTTCAAAGCCACCTCTCCCCTTTGACATTGAATTTTTTTGAGCAGTGTTGGAGCCAAAGCTGTTGTCGCCTGGTTTGTGTGATTGTTCGACTGGTAGAGAAATAGTTTGTCGTGTATTATGAGATGTAATATGAGGATCCCAGAGGGTGGTATTGTCATTTCTTGCCAGCGCCTCAGACAAAAAGAAAAATGTTTCCCATCTCCAGGTCCCAAAGAAAAGAGAATTGCTGAAATGGTGGTCTGGTGATGAATTTAATTTACAGTCAAGATGATTGTGGAGTGGAAATGTTGGATGCAGTTATCTGTTCCTTACTCTTCCATTACACTCCTTTGCCATCACTAACAACAAGGTGAATACCTCTCTGGATAGAAGGTCACGTCCTTTTTCTGACTGCTGTCGAGAACAAGCATCAATTGCAACAGTCTCTCTCTTCTTTCCCTCTGCCTCCCTCTGTCTTTCAATTCCTACTTTCTGCTCCCCTCTGTCTTTCATCCTCTGACACCAATCATCTGTAATTAGACAACTGCACAAACTAAATCGAGAAGTGTTTGCGATGTGCGTTTGTGTAATATGTGTTGAAGGGTCCTGAATAGGCCTTTACATGTGTACTTTAGTCAGGGTTCAGTCAGAGTTCATGTCCTCTTGGTTAAACATATTTTCCCTCTGGAGCAAAATCAACAAATGATCTTTCACTTGAGGAACATGCACACATATATACACACACACACACACACACACACACACACACACACACACACACACACACACGCACACATCTCCGTGTAAGCATAAATACACTGAACAGGATATCAGAGGTTTACCTTTTAAGGTCCCAGTGCATTTCTAGTTTCTAGGTTACTGTGATTTGATTTATCAAGCAACGGAACATTGCCTGAGGATATTGAATTGAAAATATATCAGATGTATGAATTTCAACAGGTAGAGGTGAAATAATGTAAATAGATCTGATTTGGGGTCATGAGCGGGACTGGGCCGATCAAGAAACTCAGGCAGGCAGAAACAATCAGGAAATAGAAGGGGTGGGAGCGGGAAAATACAGAGAGAACAGAGGGACAAAGAGGTAGAGACAAACAAAGATGATATTTTATACTCAGGTAGAGAGGGCTTTGACTTTGTAATGCATGCAGCTGTCAGCAGTGTGTAAGCGCTACAGTCTTGACACTTCCTTTCAAAGTCTCTGCAGTTTTTGTGTCAGGCATTTCCTTTTACATAAAAAGCTCACCATCTTTAGAGTATTTTGTCACTGTGCATTCATCAGTTGGTCATCATTAAAGTCAAAATGTTGTCATTACAGTTTTGCAGTGACAACAATGACAATCTCTCTCACTACAGTGTGTGCTGTGTCTGAGGTTTAGACCTGAGAAGTACATATTGGCTTGCATGGTGTTGCTATGATTTCATACTGTGTTGCTCTTCATGTCTAAACAACATAGGAGACAGAAGACAAGCATTGACGTATATTTTCCAATACTAAACAAGAAAAATATTTCATACAGGATTTTTATAAATCTCTGATATCCTGTGACAGTAATCACTCTCCTGGGTATACCCGTATTTAGCAGCTACAGCAGCACACTGAAAACTTCTTCTTTTCATTAAATCTCACGTATTCAACTGGTTAGATGACTCGGATTGCTCTCTGCCTCTGCCACTGAGCTCTTGCTCTCCTTTTCTCTAGCTTTCTCTTTCACTCAGGCTAGCTATCTCTCCCTGTCCTTCTTGCTTTCTGTCTGCAGCCACCGGTGCACAGCTCAAAGAGGTGGCTGATGGGAGTTCATTGGGTACAGTGTGTGTGGGTGTGCGCAAAAACCCATGCGCGTAAGTGTAGTTGTGAGTGTGTGTGTGTGTGTGCGCGTGTGCGCACACAGCGATGTCACTGGGCTGTGTAATTGAAATGGAAATGAGCCAATCAGCGACTGCAGTGGTGTGCCACCTTACCCTGCATTCACTTCACTGTTCCAGCTCTCCAAAACTCACTCTCTCCGATTGATACTGTGTCTGCGTGTGCAAGTGTCTCTATGTATGTGTGTGTGTGTGTGTGTGTGTGTGTGTGTGTGTGTGTATATATCTGTGTTCTGACAATACTTGGCCCTTCAGTTTCAGCCCTGAGGGCCAGAGGAGGTTGTGTGAAAATGTAATCAGTTAGTAATAAAGATTATCTCCCTCTCTCACACTCTCACACTCACTCACTTACTCACATGCTAACACACACACACACACACACACACACACACACACACACATGCACCCACCCTCTGTGTCCAGCTGATTTTCTCTGGCTTTGTGTTGTGACCCGCAGCTCGCTAGGACAGCTGTGGCATAACAAAGACATGCAATTATCACCATTTGACAATCAGCCTACCATCCAACTTTGCTTGTTAATTACCTATTTTAGTGCTAGGAGGCCTCCGCTGTCACTCTCAGCTGCTACTCTTTACTCCCAAGAATGGAAAAGATTGTCGCTCATGATGTTGCCATTAGTATGTCGTAAAATAGGGAGTGATTGGGGTGGTTGGGTGGAGTGCGTGAATGTTTGTGGCATTGGTGGAGGAACGAGGGCAACTCAGCTCAACTCAACTCCATCTGGACAATTGCTTATGTGATTTTTACCAGCTTTTAGCTCTCGTCTTAGGAACATTAATGGAAATAAACATGTAAGAAATCACTGTATGGATTCTGGAGTGTGCCAGCAAAATGATTTACTTTTTTAAGGGTTTACTTATAACATATAATAATTAAAACACCTATCGAATTGATCAATAAAAAAGCATTGCATATTGATCAATTAAATTAGCATTTATTCACTATTATTTATTTATTTACTAATGTGTCATATGCCATCTCACAATGAATTTGCCTCATGCTTTAACATTAAAGCTTAGGTTTTGTAATAAATCTGATTGGCCAGTTTTTATGTGTTGCACATTGCCACCACCTTCCTTTGTACACTGTAACATGTGGGGGAGTCATTGTGTCAGAGTTCAACAGCAAACAACATTATTTAGCATTTAAATACAGAATAAGGAAATGTAATTTTCAAGGCCAATTGAATAATATTTTTAATCCGTTATTTAAATGTAAATTGAATTGTTCAACATATGCATTTTAAAATGGATTAACTTGTGAATTTAATATCATTAAACACTGAGATAGCTTTAATTTACATTTTCTTTTTTGCCCACTGGATTAGTTACTTTGCAATTACTCTGTTCTATTGACCCCAGTGTTACTGTACCGTCTCTCCTGCCTATATTTCAGTCTTTGGGATTCTCAAAGAGCACAGCCTTGATTTACATTCCATTGATGCAACCTCTTGGTGCTCCTGTGTCCTACACAGAGGCTGATGTATGTTTGAACAGCACACGTCCATTTCGTGGTGAAGAACTGTTTCCTCTTTCTGCTGAAAAGCGGGGACTGTTTATAGAACAGCAGCAGCCGATCGCTATAAACAAGACATCAGCCGCATCTAAAACTCCCACATTACGCCCCTGATAACAGGGTTTTTATAAGGACAATAAACACAGCTTTCTCCAATATACAAGAAGTTTTCCGGAAGTCATCTCGGTAATAATCCTGCACTGAATAGACTTGGAGAAACATTTACAGCTTTGGCTGCATGTCATACATACACAGTTTTAGTAGAATATCCTTTATTGATAATTGATCGAATGCATGCATTGAATGCATGGTTGAATAACTCCTGCAAAGACTTGGATTCACTGGGAGCCTGGCAGTACTATCTGCATTATGCAGTCTTTACTGCCTCTTTTTTGTATTCCCTCACCTTCTTTTGGAACCAGGTCCATTTCTCTCTCCCACCCTGTCTGTTTCTCACCCTCGCTCTCTTTCTCACTCTGTGCCATTAGCAGCTTCTGGCTGTCTCACTGCTGGTCCTTTGCCAATGTGCCAGGGAGCTCACTGAACTGATAACACAAACACTAATGTATGTGCGTGGGTGTGTATGTGAAGGTGTGTGCAGGGTGTGTGTTTGTTGCATATGTGTGTGTGTGTGTGTGTATGTGTGTTTGTTGCATGTTACAAATGCCTGTCCTGTCCCTTTTATGTGCTCACTCACCCAAACATCCTCTGCTTCATTTGCAGTCACGGCCAGGCAGGGAGAGAAGGGCAGCTGAAACATCACACACACACACACACACACACACACACACGCACACGCTCACACACACACACACACACACACACACACACACACACACACACACACACACACACACACACGCACACGCACACAAACACACACACACACACACACACACACACACACACACACACACACACACACACACGCTCACACACACACACACACACGCACACGCTCACACACACGCACACACACACACACACACACACACACACACACACACACACACACACACACACACACACACACACACACACACACACACACACACGTGGGCGAGCAGATGGGAGGATGTGACCATTAAGTCAGTGACATTTTAAAGCAGTGAGGGAGATGCATGGCTCTTCCTGGACCTCCACAGACATGTTTTAAATGAGATGATACAGATGAGCTACTCCATGCCTTGGTTGTAAACACCCTCACATTGGTATTTACCCTACACGGGTAAACACAGAAAAGCAACATTTCATGCTAGATCATGCTCACATACACCCACATACAGATAAATAAATACACCGAGCAAAACCACCAGACACACATGATCACATTAATGAGAAATGGCTGTGGTTCGATTTGTCACTTGATTGTTACATTAATCATTCCAAATAACAACATGAATTATGTGACAACTGAAGGTGCCAAAAGCAAATTTTGCTCAAATTGCTATTTGAGCTTCAAAACAAGTTGTCTGGTTTACATTATGATTCTAATTCTGTGTAGTTTGTCTAAAAGTACTGCAGATGGAAGTAAATGCAGCCAAGCAGGATAAGCGTTTTCAGTGCATATACAGCGATTTGATCTTAGAAAATCCATTCTTTAGAATCAGAACTCAAACATCCCATTGAGATAACGAGCAGTAGCTGTAGTTATTAATAGAGAAAGCAAACAAGTGGGTGGAAAGAGAGTGACAGGGAAAATAAGGATAACAAAAGGGACAGATGTTTTTATTGTGCAGCATAGTATTTTCATCAGCATCTGATTCCACTCGTATTTTTAGACCAACTGAAATAATTGTGTTTTGAAGCTCCTTTGCTTAGTTGTTGTTTTCTGTACAACATCTTAACGACATCTTAGAGATTTTGTACATGGGAGCAACAGAAAAATCAAGTCAAGACAATTTTATGTCTATTGTCCAATATGATACATTTCCTTTTGGATAAGGAAAAACTAAGGAAAGAGGGATCTCTCTTTCATAAAGCACATACATGCAGTAGTTGCCTTGTGTACAGAATAGACACTCATAGTACAATTACAGTATGGAAAATCAGGATGACAAAATAAAAGATAGATTATAAACTGTCAAGCAACTTCATGGTGCTACCAAACAGATGGTACCTGAGCCACATGAACTCTTCTCCGTGGAGAAGTGGAAAGAGTACGGACTACACTAACACACAAAACTGTAGGAAGAAAGAAAGAGGTCACTATGCTGCATGTGTACTGCTTCAGTATGTTAATCCTGAGGCTCCAGAGTCCTCGGGATAAAATTATTTTAGCCTGTTATACGCTTTGCCTCTTGTGCATTGTAAAGCTTGAGGAGCCCTTCTTATAGACAGCAGTGCAGTTTTCAATTAAAAGTTTTGTCAAAAGTCTTGTCAGGTTGTGGTCTTACAGCACTAAAGACTGTGTCTAAATTATAAACTCACACCACCTGGCTTCTGGGTGAAATGAGTCAGTGACACCAGCTGTGTGTGTATTTACAACTTTGTTGTTCACATCGAGCACTTCAAGTCTAAATTGAGGACATCCCTATCAAGTTTACAGGTGTTCAATGTTTTCTCTGTGAGACCCCCTGTGACCCCAAAGTTAGGGTCATATCACCCCAGACGCAGCCAGAAACTCACAACACAGGAATTACTATCTAATTTTGGTAGCTGTGAAAATTCCACAGGTGAGAGACCTATTTTGTGGGCAGCAGAGAGAAAGTGTGTGTGTGTGTGTGTGTGTGTGTAGATGTGAGCTTGTGACAGTGTGTGGCCTTTTGATGAATCTGCCTGTATGTATTGAAGCCCTCTGACCCTGTGTGGCCTGTTCTAGATCATTGCAGTTGTAAAGATGCCTCACCGCACAGCCAGCCAGAGACAGCCAGGCTCTGTATTTTTCCTATCATGACATTTACTGTCTGGACCATCCTGTATCCCGGTTATTATTTTAGTTCTGTCTGTAAGATGTTTTTTTTGTGTGAAAACAAATCCCCAAGAAAATGTATCTTTTTTTCTTAAAGAGACCCCAAACTGTTTTCATGTAAGCATATTTTATCTCAGACTTGGATACTTGAGGTTGCTATCATTGGGAAGGCAGATGTGTGTATGTGTGAATAAATATATGTTGCAATGATAGATTTATAGATAAACCAACCCACCCAAATTTATTGAAGCCAGAGGGTGAGAGCGCTAGTGCTTGTAAATTTCCACACAACATTGAAAGAGTGCCTCGAGATCAAACCTGCATTCTGTGTATATGTGCCGAATTCAAACAGCCTTTTATCTTGGATAATTGAAGCGATGTTGATACATTAAGATTATAAGATTTCTCTAAATAACATCATACTTCTACTTCATATGAATATCAAACGTTAACCATTTCCTATCTCTCCTCCCTTCTGTCTTGCAACCAGGTTCCATCGTGGAGACTACCACATCGACGTGTGCATAAACGACTACCTGGATGTTTACTGTCCTCACTATGAAGACACAGTGCCTGAGGAGCGGACAGAGCGCTATGTCCTCTACATGGTTAACTACGATGGCTACAGCACATGCGACCACACCGCCAAGGGCTTCAAACGCTGGGAGTGCAACAGGCCGCACTCCCCGAACGGACCACTCAAGTTTTCAGAGAAGTTCCAGCTCTTCACTCCCTTCTCCTTGGGCTTTGAGTTCAGACCGGGCAGAGAATACTACTACATATGTGAGTCTCTGTCATGATTGATTTTTGCACAGCATATATACAGATGGGAGACAAATGAGAAAAAAAAACATGCGTCTTAGTAAGGTGTTGGGCCTTCTCTTATTTATTTGGGCTTTTCCTTTTATTTATCACCCGTCTGTAGATACAACAGAGTGCAGTAACAGTACTTACAACCCCACATGCATTCACAGGAAAAAAGCCAAATAATAATAATAAGTTGACATGAATTATAAACCTAGATGGCCTTTTAATACATCAGAGCAAAGACACACACACTACTCCTAACCCATGTTTTCACAACTTCACCACAGAGCTTTACGCATGGTATTACAGTGATCCTCGTAGACGCTTTCATGCTGTGCTTTCAGCCAAGCTATTCATGCTGCTCTCATCGCTCGTAGAGAACTCTTCCCTAAAATGGCAATGGAATTTACCCGGGAGTTAAATTGAGACAGTTTGACAGTTATACCTCACTTCCCCTGCTGCACTATACTGTATCCTTCAAAAAGGAGTTCCCTCCTCTTAGCATTATGTTATGCTCTTATTCAGCTTGCATTTGATGTTAAGTTGTCTGCTTCTTGGCATAGAAACTGAGCATAACTGAGTTAATCTGAAGTTGAAGCCCCTGGGAAATTAGGTTTTATCAAAGCAAGGTAATAGAGTGGAATTGAGTTGAGTTTGTCCTCCCACCACAGACTATACAGAGGAGTTACTGTCAGTAGGCGCAGTCGCCGCCACTCGCTCCAAACACATTTGTCATAGGGATAGGCTCATATTACAAAATAGAAAGCAGGGTTATGTTCTCATATCAGTGGCATTAGTGCAATATCATGCAGTCTATGTATTATTGCTTCAGCTGTTGAAGGAAAAGTTTAAAGGCACTTTCTGGGCCAATTTATGAAAAAAATTGTAGAATTTCCTTCTCAGCGAGGGGGTGTCAGTTTTGACATTAACACCCTCCTGATGAACGCTACTGGTTATACTATACATGTGTCTGTTTATCTGTAAAGTTTGGTCTGTGGTGTTAATGCAGGTGGCTGTCCAACCCCCACGTCTTTGGGTTTTGTCCTTCTCTCAGAGACGGCGTTGAAAGTCGTCAGGAGCGTAGCTGAGCTGAGCTCTACATGCTGAGATCTGTTTTCTAAATTGGCACCTTTTTTATGAAGCAGTTAACCTGACAGCCAGCCAAGACGTCTGTACTTTATTCATTTCATGTGTTTCGCTCTCTCTCTCTCTCCCTGCTCCGTTACACTACTGAGTTCAAGACTGAAGTAAAAAAAAAAAAAACTCCCTAATGTTTGCCATTGTTTCTGTGGTGACTAGGTGTTTTCTCTCTCAAGCTAGTCCACAAAACAAATAGCCTGAGATCCTTTCCAGAGGCCTTTCAACAACCAGGTGTTTGGCCATTTCTCTGTTAAAAAGTAACCAGATTTCCCTTTGCTTTTATAGCCAATTTGCATTGACAGTCATACTAAATGAGACGAGGGAAAAATGGAAGTCTCCGAAGTTGGGGGTGAAAATGAGGGTTAGCGAAGGGTTATACAATTAATCCACCACTTCAAATTTCTACTTCTAACATGTTTTTTTTCCATTTCTGTTGAGAGATGCTTGTCCTAAGGGCTGGATTAAATTACACTGGGACCGCCAGGGCTTCCATGGAACACATCCATTCTGCTGTAGCACGCCATATTGGTTTAGTGGCCCGCGGCTTCATTGGCTATTGAATGATTCTAGCGTATAGCCTCTCTGGCTACTGTGGCGGATATTAAAGTCATCTACCATGAAATCGTCTGACATGTGATTTCCCACTGCCATTGTGTCCGGCCTGAATGTCCATAAGTAGCAGGGGAGATGGCTGCTGATGGATTGGACAGTCTCTTCAGTAGACAGATTCAGAGAGGTAGAGAGGTAGTTACGTTGCTACATCTGCCAATTGATCTGCAACATCTGTTTCTATCGCTACCACCATCATCATCATCCACAGGAGGGAGTCTCCCTCATGCCCTAGAAGCAAACAAGACCTCTCAGGTTGCATTGGGTTACATCATTTTTATTTTCCTTTAATGTTAAGAATTCAGTGATAAATGCAACATTCTAACTGAGGTATAAGTAAACATCTTGCAAAATTCAATCACAACTGTACATTTTTCAAAAGTATAACCTAATTAATTACTGTGCTTTTCTCATGGATTACATTTTGGCTTAACCTACTACTATTATGGATAGTCAGGAGTTAAGATTGCGAGAAAATAAAAACATTGGCTCAGACTTAATTATCTCTAATCTTTTATCTCTAATATTTTTTTAAAGAGCAGAGCTGAATACCACAGTACACTAGTAGCAGGTCTGTTTGGCATCAACTGCAACAACTTCTGGTCATGTAACAACCTTTAGTACTCAGGCTGCTTTAGGGACACTATTAAGTATTTGTTTTTCATTTTTGACTTGAGGCATCAAAAGTTGTTCTACATGAACTACTACATTGATATAAGTCAACAAAATGTTCATGGTGTCTCCTACTTCATCACTTGAACTAAGCCTGTCATTGGTGCGGTAAGGCTTGTAGAAGTGAAGACATCACTTTTGAATTAATTGAAATGAGAATGTTTTAGTTCAATACTCTTAAGGGCCTACAAAGTGGGGGAGTCAAATGTCCTTTATGGCCTTGCCTGCTCTGCTGCACAACCTGAATTTACCCATTTTTTCCCATAGGGATCATTAAATATTCATTTTATCATCTCATACCATGCATAGAAATGTTTAAGTACCCAAGGCCAAGTGTCTAAATAATGAATCTCAAACAGTAATTAGTAACTGATTACTTTCATTTTTAAATATTTAGTAACTTATTTTTTATTGAGCTGAGGTCTGTAATAAGTCACATTGTAAAATTAATCAGTGTGGACATTACCACCACAGAAAGTGCCTACAACTAGCTTAAACATAGCAAAGACATTTCTACTGTATAAGGTGTGATGATCTGTGCAGTTCAGCACAACACACAGTGGTAAGACCTTGCCCTTGTAGCCCATTTGCCTGCATTGTGTAAATGCGTAGTGTAGCATAGCTAACAGAGAAAATGTTATGCATCATTACCCACTGAAGCTGGCCATAGTGCACACCTGCACTAAACAGAAATGTCAATGTGTCCTGAGGCAGCGGCCACTACCTATGAGCACATGAGGCAGAGGTTAGCAATAGTTTACTGTGAATGGGCTCATGCACTTGACACATAACAGTACATCATTTAGGGGAATTTATAAAATGTATTTCTTCTTTGGTAGAGGTGCAGTCTTAATGAAGATAGAATAGGTATTCACAATCAATATTTTACTGATTTTATTTCATTTTGAATAACCAATGTTTAACTACACACAGTACAGCAGACACCTTGTATATACACAGTGCTCATATACACAGTATCAGAATATTTATATTTTCCTCATCTTTAATAACTTCCTGTAGCCAAATGACCTCAGGGAATGGGAGATGAAAAATCAGCTCTCAGTGACATGATTGATTAGCTTTCTTGTTTGTAGATAAAAATGAAGCTGTCAAATCATATTCCTGAGGAGAAAATGACTGTTAATGGTGTTTTCGCCCTTAGGGTTCGATGCGGGTCGAGGGTTGATTTGTTGCATCTCTGATAAAATTAGAGAGAGGAGACAGGGTTCTGCTGTCATCTGCTTCAACAACAGAAATCAGCTTAATCAACGCTAGCAGGATGGAGCAGGGTTTCCCACAGCACTTTGCAGCTAAGGCGGCCGCCTAAGCAACACACGCCTGCCGCCTTAACTACGTCGTCAAAAAAAAAAAGGACATAGACGCGGCGGGCTGCTGTGGACTTGTCAGTCTCGCAAGCGGTTTTAGGAAAGTGGCTGCATGTGTCCGACAATGCACAGAACATTAACCGGTACAAGCCTACAGCTGTCCGCGGACACAGAGTGCAGAAAGTGTGTCAGAGCCTCCCGGACAGGTGAACTGAGACTCCGTTTCCTGCTTGTCGGTCGATGGTTAATGATCAGTTAACATTTCATTTCATTGTTCTATCTTTTGGAAGGCTGGCTGCCACTTACCACCTAATTAATTAGCCTGAGGTAAACGATAGCTATCAGTAAACAGAAATGACGTGGTGGCTGGCGTCTGGTGTGTGCGCCAGTGTTTGTATGTGTGCGTGTGTCAGCCCCCCGCGAAGCTTCGACACGCAGACAGCAGAGCAACAGAAGAAAGTAGCTGCACCTTCACCGAAAAACAGAACTATTTTGGTACAAACATTTACTTGCCATGTTGCAGATAGCCACATAGATATATATATATATATATATATATATATATATATATATATATATATATATATAATTTATTAATTATATATTATTATTTAAATTTAATATTTAGTGTTTAATAAATAATTAAACAGACCCCTCGGTCTGACGGCAAACCCCACCCTACCACCCTAACTAAAATTGTCTGCGGGAAACCCTGTGGAGGGAATGACAGAAGGGATAAGCTTCTCAAGTTGGAGCGCTTCTCAGGTCAGAGTTCACAGTGCATTCATGGTTTAAGTGAAACCCATCTTGCAGAATGCTGATGCAAGCACTTTTGTCTAATAAGGACACAAGCCACAATCTCGTATTTGAGTGATTTTAATCTGAGAAGGGCAGAAATCCAATATCAGTGGCAGCTCACCGCACGAGATGAGTGAGCCGAGTTATGGTGTTGTTAGGCGTGTAAGATGTGTGGCAAATAGGAAACCACTTGGTGTGATCACGCAGTGGCAGATTGTTGGCAGAACAGATGTTGTTTTCTTGCCGTCTGACTTGTTCACCTACATGGGCTGGTGCTGCTTCTCACGGAAAACACAATCAATAACACCTTTTATTTTTTTTTAATATTTTTGGGTTTGACACTGCAAGAAAGAAGGATATTAAAGTAACACAGAGACCTTCAGGAGAGTCTGTGGCTGATATCAAATGAACACTTGCTATATAACCAACAAAACCCAGAGGGGGAGCAAAGATTCTACAATGTTTACAGAAGATTACAAAATGAAAAACATGTGGTGAGGCTTCAATCACTGTGTGGATGCCCATAGGCCAATATGCAAAATAAGACTAAGATTGATCATAAATACCACGCAAGAAAACCTCTTGATATTCATAAGGTTTTTTTTACAGGTTCTTATAAGGTCTTTTTCAACTTTACTAGACTGCTACATGCACACACAAAGCTCAAACAGATTCTCCAAGACATGGAATATAGCTGTCGTCTGCTTGATCATAAATCCTGTGATGCACCATGCTCCTTCAAGCTGCACCGAGAAGAGAAAGGAGTAGAGATCGTAGAGCAGGCGCCAACAGCAGCAGGAAAATAGCATTAATGGACAAATTGAATAGAGGCAGGGGACAGTGTATGCAGTCTGTATTTTGTTAGAGCTATGGGAGGTCTGCTAATAATGATGAAGAGCCAGTGCTGTTCCATTTGTGGTACAGTAAGGGGAACATGCATATGGACACCATCATAACTCATCCCTTTCATTCATTCACATGAAAAATCAACCCTGTCATCAGGGTTCAGAAATGATCCGACAACATGGAGTAATGTGACATAGAGCTACACACACACACACACACACACACACACACACACACACACACACACACACACACACACACACACACTTGCATGGATACACATGCACTCATGTACAATATGCATACACATGCATGGGCAGACGCTGTCTGGAATGCATTATTATAATCCTGATAGATGGATAGACATTCCACCACCTCTGCCTCCCCTGGTTACTACATCATTTCTTGTCTCCCTTTTTTTTTATTCCATCTCTCTCTTTGGATTTAAGGACAGTACTACCAAACTAACCCTCCCTGTGTTTCTTTTGCACCAGATTTTTGCCCTTAAATATTAATTTTATTAATTTATTATTATAATATTAAAGTAAATCCCTGAATAGAGCACAACAAATGCAGGTGCTTCCATACAGGGCACAAGGGTATGAAAATCATGTGAATCATATGGTACAGTACAGTTACAAGATGTCAACACAATTGACAATTATGAGAGATTTTGGATTGATTGTGTTCAACAGCACTCAACAATCATCAAAACAACAGATGATGGAATATTATTTGGAATAATGTTTTTCCATCGTTCTAGTAGTGTTCCCAAAGCTTTAGAATCAAGTTAAGCTGCGTTGAAGCTATTCTGTCAGCTCATGGTGGCCCAACAACTTACTGTACTAAGACACTTTATTTAAAAATTTCTTAAATTTGTCACCCATCTGAATATGCACATCAAACACACATTAGAAAATGGTAACAATCAATCAGTTTGGTCTACTGGTTACTAATAACATAAGAATAAACAGTTAATCATTGGAGTTTCAAGCGTCCCCTTTCAAAAATAAAGTGAAAACAGTCAACCAGCGAGCTAGCCCATTAGCCAAACTTGGATATTAATAGACCATGAGCTAAGTCACAAAGTGCTGTTGACAGCCCAGAGAAAGCAAGGCGAGAAAGAAAAGTCTCTAATCAAGTTACTTTGAGTTTGACCGCCAATAAAGTAGTCATCACTTTGTCTGCCGAGAAACAGAAAGACTGTGAAAAGCCAAGAGATCAGAGGAAAAGTAGGGCAGGCAAGGGCTGTGATTCAGAGGGCACAAGGTTCCTCTCAGCCTAATATGATTCATGCTTCTAACAGCCGTCTTCAGGAGCTGATTATGATTCACTCTCACAAAGACAAGGACATTTTATCCTTGGCCATTAACACATATATTATTAACCCAGTGCATTGGTCATTATGTTTAATTGGTTATTGTTCATTTATTCATTCTTTCCCCCCTTCCTCAATTACAATAAACACATTTGTGTACAGACACATCCACACACAGTGTTTGCAGTTTATTCAGTGGGTGGATACTTGGGCCATAGCAATACTATTATGATTCTATGGGATAAACTAAGTGCCCTAATGAAACATTATTATGTACAGTGATTTATTATTGTGTGGCTGCTTTAAAAAGCTGACTCTCCCCTTAAGATTGATAAATCACTGAGTTTATTGTCATTTGAATGTGAAGGCATGAATGAGCTGATGAAATTCAAGGTTTTTCAGACTTTCAGTTGCTTTTCATTTTCAAGAAGATAGAGTAATTAGTTAGATTATCATTATGTGATCTTTCATAAAATGATGATGTTTGATGTAGATTGACATAATAGTGAAGGGAAATAATTGAACAGTATCCCCACACTCTTGCATTGATATACAATAGTGTGAGGAAGCTCGTGCAAATTGGGCATTATGATTTTAACACACTTTTCCCTCTCAGCTCACTGCTCTCTCTCCCTCTCCTCTCCATTCTCTCACTCCTTTCCTCATTGCTTGTGACCTCGTCACCTCGGAGCAAGCGGCATGATGAATGACTTTGGTTCACTTTTGGCGGAGGTTAAAATATGAAAGGAAAGAGCTAAAGGCCAACTATCATCAGGGGGGTGGGGGAGTTTATGTTCTGCCTGAATCCAAGTCCTCCTCTTTCACTGCTTCTCCCTGCTCCCTCATTCCCTCCTATTGTGTGTTCGCTGTAGTAGCATCTGGTTAATGGGCCTCTTCAGTGGATAGTCTCTTCCATCTTCTTACATGTGCACATTTTGTGTATAGGCATACAAACACACACATACAGATAGTTTCTATTTGCTTGTCTAGTTTTGAATGATTTTATTATAAGTTTTCCATCTTTCTAAATGTCTTATTTGAAAAATATGCTGCTTTGTTAATAGTTGAATGTAGGAAGGACATTTTGTGGAGGACATTCAATAATTTCATCTGTACAACATTTAATTTCACATTGTACTGTACTGTATGTGTGTGCTATTGTATGCCTTAAATAGATTATTTTGGACAGTGTAGCAGTTGATTTTAGCTATTGGAGGGGTCATATAAATATTATCTCTCTTTTGTCTGAAACTCCCTCTAGTCTCTTTAATTCAAGGTTTTCTTCCACGTGTTTAGTTTAACATTGTCCTCTTTTGACTGATTGCACACCCTGTAACCGAAGGACAAACGTTGATGAAACCCAGCAGTGATTTCTGTACACGGAATAGAAGTAATGTATTCTGGCTACAAACTGTCTAATTGGCTAGATGGAGACGTGGGTAGAAGATGGCACAAAGGTTCTAGAAAGTAACGCTGCATGTGTTTTGTCCTTTCTCTTGGACACCAGTTTATGTAAACTCAGACTACTGGACTCCTGGAACTAAACTCTGATGGGTTTGCATTGTGTAAGCCATATGAGTAATGTCAGTGAAAGACAATCAAACAGCGACCTTGTTTTTAGGGAGCTTGCAGAATTAGCTCGCTAGGAATGCTCAGCGCTTGACACAACATTACAGGGCATTCTGTTTAACCGGCCCCATCCTAACAAATAAGCAGGGATCAAAGGATTAGAGCACCATTATTAAAGCCAGCTGGAGACCTGACTCAACTAGAGGCATGCTAACATGATGCTATTAATGGTACATATTCACGTGATGGCATACAAGTATATGATAATATCATAAGATTCTTTGCTGAAAAACAGTTTGTTGTCACAGTACAGTATATTAAGATTTATTTTGGTTGATTTGATTGCCTGACTATGAGAAGACCCCAGATGACACCTGCTTCTAGCAGTTTGATTGACTCACCTTGCATTTTTCTTTTACAGCTGAGCCATTACGCCTCCTAAATGATGTATAAGAAATCAATATCTTACCATACTAGTATCTACTGTATTTAGCCAGCGTAATCTTTGCATCCAGCTTCCCATCACTACAAACACATGGTTTTATGTCGTCATGTCTGGAATGTGCTGTTGAATCTTTCATTGAAAGGCAACGGAAATGTGTTTTCCAGATAACATTACAGTTGCAATAAAGCTTGGCTTGGGCTGTGATTGAAACAATACTGTGCCTAAGCTGCACTGAGCCCACCTGTTTGTTCTTCCGTAATTGGATTCTGCTTCATTCCATTTGCCTTAATGCTGATGCATAATGTAGTGTTCTGAGGGGACCAGCCATTACTAGGCAGGGGACAAGTCTGGAGGAGTAACCCAACCTCGCCCCTCCCGCCATGCTCAACCCCCCCCCCCCGGCTCTGGGACATCTTTTCAGGGCCTCTGTCCTTCAAAGCAGCCACTTGCTCAGGCTGGATGGATTGATGGTTGAGACTGCTGGCCTGATGGCAACCAGAATAGCAGGTGTTGATGTTACGGCCTACAAGAACAATAAGCTGGCCTTCAGCAGCATGTTAATCCAAAATAAACAGGCACTGGTGCAGGCCCCTGGGTGGATGGACCTTCATCAAACACACAAGTATGAAGAGCTGCTACCAAGAAAGGAATGTAGAGCCAAAGCCTAATATTTTCTTTGTAATCAAGAATGTACAGCAACACACCTCAGTCATTTGCAGCACAGTGGCCACGTCCAAGCTCATATGAGATAGTTTAGTTGACTTTATCACATTAGCATCATTGTCACATACTGTATTGATAAAAATCATAGACATAAGAGTTTTTAGCTTTATACTTGCTGAAAACTGCTCAAGGAAACATAGAAATAATGAATTCCAGTCTAACTATGGAAAATGTAAATGGTGAAAGCTAATTTGAATGCAGTCATGATATCTGTTCACTCTTGCACCTTAAGTCCATGATTCTCCTTGTGTAGGAGGTGGATAGCGTGTTATGGCATAATCTATAAACATCACAACAGCTTCACTAAGTGTCATCATGACAGAGACTCCCACATGCTTTTTGCCGTTTTCACCGCGGCCATACTCTCATAATCAGCTGCCTTTGCTAAGTGGTTGGTGTCGATGGCTGTGACTCCGCTCCGCCCACAACAATGATGAAGATAAGACATCTGGAGACGTGGTGTGTGTGTGTGTGTGTGTGTGTGTGTGTATGTGAGAGAGAGAAAATTGGTGCATTAAGTAGTGGTGGAAAAGAGAAGTGGAACAATAAGAAGAGTGACATAAATTGTGTGGGTACTGGTGTATATGACTGAGTGGGTGAGCGTCTGTGGTCAAGGTTCATTAGCGTGTCATCGGCTGCCTCCACACCAAAATAATAAGGCCTTCTCTCTCTCTCTTCCCTCCACTTTCTTTCCCCTCTGCATCTGCTGAATATGAACTGAGCTGTAAAAAAGGGCGTCTGATCTCAAGTCACCTCTCCTGCACACTGACACATGACTAAGAAACAGCTGATGAAGCGACAACATTAAAATGGTAACAGCGATGTCGATGGGATAGAGAGATAGACAGCTTGATGAGCTGTAGAGAAGGCTTTACAAAATGTAAGTGATTGAAAGAGTATGCAGTATGCATTTGATGAAAAGCTGGCATCTTGATCTCAGGGTAAATTGGGAGTAGAGAGCATGCAACAAAGCAATAGATTTCCATCTCTTCTGACCCTTTTCCAGTTACTAGTTAATAATTCTCTAAATGAACATATCCCCTGGCTACAGAGACAGCTTACTGCTTTTTCCACTTCCTCCAAATAAAACGATGCTGGGACATTGATTGCAGCGATGTGTACATTCAAGACATTTTAAATTTAAAACATTCTGCAGACAGGACGAGATGAGAGAATTGTAAATACTGTTACTTAAGAGGATGCCGAGCAACACTTACAGACAGATATTCAAATGTGTGTCTTGTTTGCACACTTTCGTTGGTGTGTGTGTGCTGTAAAAAATGAAGAAGGCGAGTCAGTTGAGGTCTGATGAATGGATATGGCCATGCTGACAGACGAGAAGAGAGGGTGACACAGCTGGGAGAGAGGGAAGGGAGGGGTTAGGTAAAGGTTCACTAGAGAGGAGTTGACAGATCCCTAATGGTAGCCTTTGGAAATGCTTGGCTTCATTGCATCAGCTGTGGAATGATCCACAGAAGACATAAAATGATGCCCGAAAGACATCTTAGTGGATAATATGGTCTCTCTTGGAGCTGAGGGGGATAGTAGAAATGAAAACTAGTTTAAGGTAAATAGCATTAGTATATCACAATAAAATATTCTCCATTTGATAAGAGGTCCTGACACAAGACAACTGCATATATTTTTAAACTACTGTACTTTCTCCTGCCATGATGGATGCACGCATTACGCACTCACCATGCTCTAACTGACATGTGTTTGACCCCTATCCTCGTCTACAGGAGACAGCACCTGGTGCCTCACCACAACACCATTAGTGGTCAACCGCATGGGCACACACACACACACACACACACACACACACACACACAGACACACACACACGCACACACGCACACACACACACACACACACACACACACACTCTCCACATGAGATATTTTTAGGGGATGTGATACAACCACTATGATAGCTAACGCTTAGAGATTCACACCCCATGGACTTGACAGGAAGGGATCCATTTCCTGACAGCAACCGCAAACCATCCACACATGCAGCACATACATCCTCGGTGTGTGAACTTTGTGTCTCTTGAAGAGCGTTTTTAGAGAGGAAAATACATAAATGTATACATATACAGTATTTGCATAACATGATATCTTCCATTTTCGAGTGTTTTTAATGGATGCAAATTCCTTGATTCTTATAAAGCTGCTGCCAGTTGTATAATCTAAAATGCTACAATTAATCTGTGAGCAAAGCACTCCACTTTCCCCACAGACATTTCCGGAGCACATCTGTAAATACTTCCTGGCTATAATTTCACAAAAACCATGACTAACCCTACAAAATCCACTTAAGAGTCAACATTACCAATCTAAAAGATTTTTTTTTCTTCTGAATGAACAACCTCAGTTTTAACTGTTTAACTACAGGGAAGAAAATATATTCATTATTTAAAATCTATTCATGCAGACCTTTTTATATGTGTAAAATGCATGTGTGACGCTACATGCAGTATTATATTAACACCCTCTTTACCTATGTCTTTTGCACTTTTTTCAGCCTCCACCATTGCTGAGAATGGGAGGAAAACATGCCTGAAGCTCAAAGTTTTCGTCCGACCATCAAGTAAGTGTTTGCATGCAGCACAAGGCTTTGTAACAGAGCTTATTGAAGTACACATTTGGATTGGAAATCAGAACAGTTTATGTCTACTTCTCTGGTTACCTCACTTCCTCTTCAATTACATTTTTGCTCACTGTCCAACATACCCCTTTCATTTATCACAAAAACGGCTTTACATACTAAGAAAAATGTTTTTTTTGAAAACATGAAAAGGATGATAGATGATCACATAAAATGAAATCCAGGTCACTTCATACTTCATCTGAATGTTGCCATGAGCTTTGTTGCTTGGGATGTTTTATTTCAGGGCTGAGAGGAGGGGGTGTGTGCTTCAAATGTCACTAACCTATTTGGCATAAACCTCTAATGATCTCTCATTCTCCCTATTTTCTGTTATAGACAGCTGTGTGAAAACTATAGGCGTACATGACCGCGTTTTTGATGTAAACGACAAAGTAGACAATACATTAGAACCACGAGGTTAGTATGGCTTCCTGCTTTTTTGATTCTCTTCAGTATGACCTCCATACATCTGTACATGTGTCTCCTTTTCTGTGCCTGTTTCCTTTAATGATGTTTGTCTGAAAGCTGATCAGTCCTTCCACACCCCTGCCTGGTGCTTCTCCTACGCTGATTCTTCTCCAGATGTTGTGTCATTGCATCGTTGCTTGCATATGATATTGATGGACAATGTTGCATGTTGATATATATTTGTATATACAGTGCATGGTGTATATAATTATTTACATCTCTAATATATCACATTCATGTGTCAGTTTACAGTACATGTATTGTTCTCATAGATGTGCATGTTTCACATTTTCACACTGTTTTCAAACCTGTTCACTAATTCAACACTGAATGTCACTTCCAACTTCATGTTGTGCTTCATATCATGCGTCTTGATTTTCTTCTAAAATCATTCCATCCCAATACATTAGTTACTCGAGTGCTTTATATAATCTGACCAGGGTCAAAAGATATATAAATAAAAAGATATGTGTATATATACACATACATTTACATGGCAAAAATTCTGTTTCACTACTCACTGAGTTGCTGTTTGGCTCTGTAGCGCAGCATTGATTATGTTCTGTGCTCAGAACGCACAGCATTTTCATGTCTTCATACATGAGTCTTACCCAGTCACTAAACGGAAACACTCCACACCCCCATGCTGATGTCTCATTCCCAGCAGCAGCTCACACTATCTGAAACACAAAGATCACCCCACTGGGAATATACTGTATACACACACACACACACACACACACACACCCATATATATATATATAACAACCTATTAAATAAAATAATAATAATAATAAAAAATATTTTCAAGAAAATTATTAATTTGAAAATGAGCTCTATTACATTCACTGTGAAGATCAGAGTTTATCATAGAGTGCCATCTAAATGGGACACACATACAAGGCCAGATCATAGGATATTTGTGATGCCCATCTGCCTCTCCTCCTGCCTGATTCTTTATCTGCCTATTTGCCTGCCTTGCTATCCTGCCTGCATCATTGATGGCTGCCTCTTACCTTGCATGCGTCTTTTGCCTCATTCCCCTATTACGCTTTCCAAAGGAGGGAAATTAAGACATGCATGCGTCATCTACTGTTGCCACGTCCCTTCACACACACACACACACACACACTCACACACACACACACACTCACTCACACACGCAACTGCCTGGTCCTTTTCAGTCTATCTGTCCTTTGCTGAACATGGTTCAGCTACTTTCCCATGGTGCAGAGGGCACATGACTGCCGCCACTGCCACACACGAGGCACCTCGCCTGGGAGTTAAATTAAAAATGTTTCTGACGAGATTCGAAACATGACATAGCAACCCAAGTTCATATGGCAACTCAGACTTCACTATCACAACTTTATAAACTTATTGAACATGAGCCCAAACATCTCAGTAATGCTATGATGTCTCCACAATTATTATTTTTGAAATATTGCTTACGGCTTTGTACACCCCAACAGAAACATCAAACACATTAAAATGCATTAATTACATAATGTTGTCTTTTGTCTGTGGTGCACTGTTGCATAAGAGCAGTGGTGTACCACAAATAATAATTCCTTGTTTCTTTTTGTTATCCTTCAGATGATACCAGCCATGAACCGGCTGAGCCTTCCCGAAGTGATGAAACAAATGCTGCGCCACACCTGCAGAAAACAAGTCCACTGCTGGCTTTGTTGCTGGTCTGCCTATCAGCACTCTTCACTTTATAGCGCCTCCCTCTGTCCTGGAGGGCATTAACACCTAGCGTGGCCTGAATCTGCCCGAGGCTGCAGGGGAGGGGCGGGATTTGGGTGGAGCGTGTTTGCTTGATTGGGCATCAGAGCAGGCTTCTCAAGGAACCCTCTATTTTTTTCAGAAATATATTTAAGTGGTCTTTCTCCGTCTGTGAGTGAAAAAAGTTGATGTTGGAAGTGGGAGAGACAATTCCCCCTCTCAAACCTTCAACTAAGATGCCAAATCCCGTTTTTTGACACTTAGTGATTCTTATTTTCCGGTGACTTTTGACATCCCTTTACATCATATTTATGTCATTGAAGCACTCATGTTTACCCACACACACATACACATATACACAGACACATGCTTAGAGAGTCACATACAAGACACTACACTAACAGTTAATAGCAGTAGGGTTTTTACATTTATATACAGTTGTAGCAGTACACAGTAAGAAAGTGATGATTTTAGGTCTTAGAAAGAACTGTACATACAAAAATAAAAAGTTGTCCCGAGACCTCTCGAGAAGCCTTTCGGAAAACATTTTTGATCAAGTTCTGCAGGGTCATAAGAAGCAGATTTTTTTTCCTCCATTTTACTAGGAAGTGAAGTGCAAAGCTGAAAGATGAAGGAGGAAAAGAAGAGTAATGGTTTTAAGCAGAGGTCAGAGTGGAAACCACAGCACTGAGAAATACGTATATGACATGCACCTTAGCCTTCAGATCTTCAGACTGTCCTGGTTTAAAGATAGCACCCACTTTTTTTCTTGAAAACAAAGTGTGTGTATAGGTGGATAAGCTGCTTAGAGCTTGAGCCAGTGAGTGTAAAACCTATGGATACACAAGGCTTCTTTTTCTTGTCCTCCTTTGTGGAGAGCATGCCAGTCTGCTTAATAAAACACGCCTTTCAAACGCATTCGGTTCACCATGACTCACAGACCAGCTAAATTGAAACTTTCTCACCAGACACTTTGTAGACTGCTATGAAGATCAAGGATCAATATCTTTTGAAAGTTGATCACACAATTTCACGGCAAGAGTCACAGTCATTTTATGTAATGTTTACTGAGCAGGGCTGCAATTGTTCTCTCTGTTCTATTTGAGTATTAGTCGATATTAACACTCCCATAAACATTTGCATCCACAGCTTTTTTTTCTCTGAAATTGACTGTTAAAGTGATTGTTTAAAAAATGATTCACAGCTAAATTGGAGACTTTTATTTTTTCAGCTTTACTTTAAGTTATTTTGCTTTGCCAATGGTCTCTCCAAACATTGTCTTTGAAACCGGAGACATTGTAAACTTTGGGTTTTTGTACCGTCTAATGTAAATTAGACCTAAAACAGATGTCAATGTAAAGTGTTTAAAAAAAGACCCTTAAATTCACATTACCATACTTTTTCACCCATCTACGTTGCTTAATCCACAGCTTTGACTCATGCTTATCAAATATTAGTTAGCTGCTTATCACAGTCAGTTCATTGCAGCAGTTAGTGCAGTGTTTACTGATGCATTGTTAAAAACACCTAGTGTGAATAGAGAAACTATTGTTTTAATTCAAGGCAATGTACAGCTTTTTAGTCTGACCAGGTTTATGTTAGCACTTACATTAAAAAGAAATTCACTGTTATGAAATTCAGCATCCTTTAGCTCCCACAGATGCACATGGTGAGTTAGCATAATGAAAGCTACTATGTCGTTTTTCAAACAGAAGGGACTTGTTGCTTTGCTTTCAAAGAAATATCGTCAGGTAGAGAAATGAACTCCTTCCTTTAAAAGCCAGGTTTTTGAATGAGAAATAGGGCACCATCTGGTTTGGAAAGACAGGTAGAAAGAGAGAAATGGAGCAAGAAAAGGAGCACAGGAACAATTGCATGTCCACCTTCAGCTCCTAGTGTTACAGGTTTAAGTGACTCTTTAATGAGGTTCAAAATGACAGGCATGTGGACCCCATGTTGTGGCAAGGGGAGTTATTCCTGGTATTAAAAATAGATGGTGGAAGGCTTGGGGGGTCTCGGGAGGGGGGTGTAGATTTCCACCGTGGGGGGTTTTAAAGCACCAATGACCTTGCAGTTTAAGAGACTTGGCTATTGAAGGAGACGAAGAGAATTAAAGGGAGAGAAACACACACAGGGAGAGATAGAAAGACATGGGAGGTAGCCGAAGGTAGTGTGACTCGAGTGCCTAACTAAACAAAACAAGACAAAACAACACAAAATCCATGCAACACTACTGAAAAAAACACCTGATTCAATGACAAACCTATTGTTCAGTATCATTCTGTCTCAAAAGGCATGCACTGTTTTGTTTTTGCTTTCTTTCATTTTTGTGGCTGCCATTTTTCTGTTGTTTTTTTTTCTTCCCCAGAAAGACTGCCTTTGCCATTTGCCATTATTTTTTTGCGCTACGGTAACAATTTTATTATGGTGGAATAGCAGCTCAGCTATGGGGGGGTAATAGGAGACGAGGCCATTTAATGAGGTACTAATTTTCAGGAGAACACCACAGGGAATGAGCACCGCATAACATTCAAAATGGACGCTTGTCAGCAGATTAACACTAGACTTTTATCAGAAACCAGCTTCAATTGTACTCTCTTATAATTACCAATACTACTATTTGTCATTATTGCTATTATTACCATGGTTTATTCTGTACACACCTTAACCTGGGAAATGAGGATCAACTTATAAACTGGATACTGTGTATCCTGAGGTAGTCAACCATAAAACAAGTAGTGTTAGGTTAGTATCTGTTTTGTACCTTTCTGGAGGACAAAAGAAAAAATGAGAGCATTGTTAAAACTGTATAATTATTATTATTGTTATGATGATGATTATGACTATTATTATTAGGAAAACTTCTTGATGTAAATAGTGTTTGATATTAAAGTATTAATTTGGTTCTTATGTCTTTTCTAAAAAAAATGAATACGGTATTATCTCTGGGTTTTGCGGAGTGTGTACTGTCCTCAAACAATGCATTGTGTGCTTTAATCCTCAATGCCTAATGAAACTTTGAGCTAACATGAAGGGAAAACCTGTGGGAGCTGTACACCAGTGTACAGAAGGCTGAACATTAGCCAAACGAGTGGCTCACCTGTTACATGTTTCAAACCAGTCACCAACCTTCACATCTCTTCATAAGGATCCTGCCTTGGAAAGAAACACTTTGGACTTAATGGACGGCTTATTTGTACTTTTTTGCCTTCAGTGTTTGAAAGCATGTTGGTCAGCTCTAAGATCTGCCATGAGTGGACTGTTTGCTTTGTAATGGAAGGATCTCGCCAGTTTCATTATGTGGCATGCGCATGAACTTGATGACATGTAAAAAAACAAAAAAAACAAAAAAGTTTTTAAAAAGTTTTCTTTTGCTCTTATTTTCTTTTACTTTGACGTGTTAGATTTTCGGATCACTTTCATGTTGTGTGTTTTTGCATCCCCATTTGAGTGATGTCATTAAAGCTGTGTAGTGACAGATGACAAATGTACATAAACACATTGTTGTGAAGTTACAGTGGGGGTCAGTCATTTTGTACTTCGAAAGCAACTCTTTTTTTCGCCTAAGAATGACTCTTTCTGTACCCATCTACTGAATTCATCCCATGTAGTTGCAGTCTGTCTCCTCTGACTATTCATCCTCTTTCTGCTCTCCCCAGAGGAGGCGTTATGGGAGTATATACATCAGTCTGTGGCTGTTTTTCAGTGTGAAGAAATGTGTGAGACCTTTGAGTTTGTGTGTGTGCGTGTCTCATTTGCTGTTGCCGCAGTGAATGGGAAGCGGCAACCCTCTTTGGCAACGAAGAGTGTTTCCCATGCCTTAGCCCTTCAGCCTCTGCCCTGGCAGTCCTGTCTGTGTACAAGACGCTTTCTGCCATTGTGCTTTTACACGGAACGGCTGTTGGCGTCGAAGAGACTACAACAGGGCCCTTCACTTTCTCTCCCTTTTTAACAACCCTGAATCACTTCTCCCTACGGTAGACGTTGGTCCTGGGCACAGTTCAAGGATTAGTGCACCCCCTCCACCAAATCCTATAGTGGATTGTTAGCGGGGTAAAGCCTATCATCGATCCAGGTTCTGTGCGTACAGGGCAAAGCCTCTCTTTTTGTCAGCTCTCCTCTTGCCGATGAGCCACTTGTTCATTTTGTGCGCCTGTCCTATCCCATTAATCTTGTGCTTGTATAACCTCCACCACACCACCTGCTGTCCTACTTTCCTCACCTTTGAACCCCGCTCCCACTTTGCCATCAGTGGGGAATATTTCCAACCTGCTCCTTTACAGTATATAAACAACAAAAAATTTGACAAAAAATTATCTGTACTGTATTTGTATATACACGTGTCTGAGCAACTATGAGTAATACAATAAAACAGGAATACATTGCTTTGACCAGTGTACTCTTTTTCTCTTCTTTAACCCCTTTACAAAGGGTTGAAAGTACAACTGACATGTACTGCTATCATTGGGTTAGCCATGTAATCAAAAGCACATACACTCATATCTGTCAATGCATTAAGAACTGTATGTATACTGCATTAAACATTCCAACTGTAACTAATACAGCAAATGAACATGCACCTCTCACTCAGGTAGAATCACATCTCATTACAATATGTGCCACACACACACACACACACTCCCTTCTTTATGTATCTCCCTATCCATGCCTCTGCTGAGCCGTCTCCGCTGTTGAATCACACCCTGTAAAGACAGACTGAGAGGAACACCATCCATCAGGATCAGAATAAGACCTTAAACCTCCTTTCACTTCACTCGGGCACTAATGAGGACACCTAATAACCTTCTGCTGGACCCCATCAGCGCCATTTAGCTTCACCCTCCATTATCTCTGGTAATTAGACTGAGAGCCAGCAAGCCCTGAGGACCAAAGGGGGGGGGGGGGGGGAGGCCTCCTGATAAGTAAATTTGAGCGATGTTATGAGGATCAGTGAAATTTGACTTAGCAGAATACAAACACTAGTCTTCAAATGGGAGGTACATACTGTATAAATAGATGGATTTGAAAGAGAATTTGATAAATATGAACTCTTGGATTCTTGGAGAATAGTTACAGTATGAAAGGCCTTATTCAGCACCACCATGTTACTGGGTTACTGTGAAGACTGAGTCGCTGTGTAGGCTGGAGTAAAACGTGGTGACGCAAAAGTCATGAAATCTCATCCAGGATGCAATCCTCTCCAATCTCATCCTTTTCCAAAGCTGGTACTTTTTTAAGCATCAGAAGAAGAAATGCTTTATGCATGAACACACTTGACACGATGTGCCAATTAGTGTCAAGTTGTTCTTCCTGGTGTTATTACCAAAGGAAGGGCTCTGGAGATGCAGGTGTGTGTGTCTATGAAGACCAATAAAGACAAATCACTGCGCCTGATCATTAAATCTGAGGTAATGATAGCTTTATGTGAAGATGTGCCCCAGATGTACTATTAAGCCATGAACATAGTCAAGGTCTGTGACCAACAGTGAGCGAGAGGAGGGCAATGGGATGAGATGGCGTTCAACTGAAACCATGTCACCCTTGAGATGGCAACATGAATGTGCACAGATTCACCTGTGCCTTTGATTCTATTTCTCTCTCTGCCAGCGCAGCTTTCTGATAGAAGTTTTATCTTAACACAGTAACAACGTAACTGACAGTCCTGAAGAGGCCACTTTGGTGAAAAGGCTTTTGAAGGCCTCATTCTCAAGTCAGCTGGCTCCGTTATTGGTTGCATGGTGTTTAGTTTCCATGTGAACAATCAGTTTGATTGACAGCTCTGAATGATGTCTTCAGTTAATCGCTCCAGTGGTGTGAAAAGGTCATAAATCAACCAATTATGTTGCCCTGCTTTATGAATAGATATTTTTTGGGGAATATTTAAATGCCTCCGAGGCATATCAATTTAGTCAACCCCGTATTTATTGAGAGGGAGTTGGGGGGTGGCTGCTTGTGCCCGAAATAACTGATAAGCTGAATACATTTTCAGAGTCTCAGTCACACTGTGGAATGTCACAGTGTTACTTGGTTAGAAAGTTGGAACTTAATTCAAGGTCAGGATTTATGATTTATGACAGCTTTGACATGTTTCAAGAACACGTTCAGAAACAAATATAGAAATAATTATAGAGAGAGGAAGTGAAAAATAAAATAGAAGATGCTGGGTAGAGAAATAAAAGATTTGTTTTAAAACATTTCTTTACAGCAGATTTATGGCAGATTTTCTCAGCACAAAACTTGTCTCTGTCAAAACAGGCGCAATGTAACTTTCCACTTAGCTGTGTTTAACCAATACCCATCAAAATAAAATGTCTTAGTTACTTTCATTGTACTTGCAAAATCAGGTGATCAAGGTGAAAAGGGTGTTAAAAACGAGTGTTTAAAAGAAATGATCAGCCTCAGATGACCAAGGCTTCTGTTTCTCCACCTGTCTTTATATAAAATCCAAGGCTAGGTAACCCTTAGCTCAGGTGAAGGTTACTATCTTTTACTGATGCCTCTCACATGTTCATCTTCAGGGCTGAGAGATGAGGGGCTGCAGCCAATCCAGAGGAGGATTACAGGAAGATGTGACGCCACTACAAAATATAAACTTCAAGTGAAATGAGACAGAGATTGAAAGAGGTGATAGTGGAAGGTGAGGACTGAGACTGAGGATCACATGTTTGTGTGTCTACAGTCATGTGAAAAAATTAGGACACCCATGCTAAAGTTGACTAAAAAGAGGAATAAAAAAATCATCTTTTGGAAAGTGATCTTAATGCCTTAATTAAAAAAATGAGGAAAAATCCAGTCTTTAAGGACAACAATTTTCTTTGTGAATGAATAATGTATCGTAAATAAATAAATGTTCTTCTTTAAAATACAGGGGGCATAAGTAAGTGCACCCCTATGTTAAATTCCCATAGAGGCAGGCAGATTTCTATTACCCTTCACCATACCTAGAGATTGGCATGGGGTACTTTCAATAAAATCATCTCTAAATGCAAATCAAACCAGCTATTAGGCTAACTGACATAAAACCATGCCAATCTCTAGGTATGGTGAAGATGTTATGATGTGGGGCTATTTTAATTGCAAAGGCCAAGGGAACTTTATCAGGATGCATAGTATCCTGGATCAATGAAATAACTGGCCTTTAAAAATAAAAATCTGCCTGCCTCTATGGGAATTTAACATAGGGGTGTACTTACTTATGCCCCCTGTATTTTAAGGAAGAACATTTATTTATTTACAATACATTATTCATTCACAAAGAAAATTGGTGTCCTTAAAGGTTGGATTTTTCCTCAATTTTTTAATTAAGGCATTAAGATCAATTTCATAAAGATGATTTTTTATTCCTCTTTTTAGTCAACTTTAGCATGGGTGTCCTAATTGGTTCACATGACTGTATATGTTTTATGGATCAAGCTTTTATGTCTGATATTGTAGTATAATTTTCAAATCTGAACAAAAATGCAAAAAGGTCCCTGTGAGATGTGAACTACAGTACTGTGTGTAGGCAGTCAGATGCTATGACGACTAGCAATGAAAACAGCAGGTTTTCACACAGTGTTTCACACCACGTCTGATGTGTTACAGTAAGTATTCACACATGCAGAAATTAAGATTTCCTCATTTGAAGTGACAGCTTCTTTCACAGGAAGATGTGACCCAAAGGATTCCCCGCAAAACCAACAGAACCTTGGTTAGAGCATGAAAAGTTGGTGGCTTTTGTTTGCTTTGAAACAAACCAACACACACAGCTTGTTACAATGAGTCAGAGTGTCACATAGTTGCAATACAATTTGCATGGCACATGGCAGTCAGTAAGTATTGATTTTTTAATCACATCTATTCAAAGTGTTGATCAGAGAGTTGTTTTTCCACTGACGAAGCTGATATCACTTCATTTTGGTGTGGAAAAGCATTATTAATATTGTTCATTATTTTACAGTAACAGAATTTATATTATCACGGACAACTTTGCAATGCAGAAATCAGATACCAGAGTCAGAATTATATCCTGCATGTCTAGCTGCTTCCTCCCTCACAGAATGGATGAGTTATATTTGTGGCGTGCTGCTGTGGAGTTTGAGCACACCAGTTTACCAGCTTTGCCAGGAGGGGGAGGGCCTTGGTCATCTCCTGAGCAGCTCGTTCCACTCAGAGTAAGTGTGCCATTCAAATCAAAGTATTTCCTGCCAGTGCCCATTGAATGAATGAATGAATGAGGCAAAAGCGATGAGATATTACACTGACATGCCCAACCCTAGATCATAGAAAAGTCTTTGCCCTGGGGTCATAAATTAGATTCTAATGATTTTGTCATCCTGTTAAAACAATAACTTTCAATCCCAGTCTCCTTTTTTTGCCTCCATAACCTTTGATTTATGCTTTTAATTTTTTGATGGCAAGCAATAGTCTGACATTTGTGCTATTATGATGTTGATGCGATGAAATATCGTCACAATTCATTTTCCTTTTCTGGTTTAATTAGTTTACTTTAAAATGCCATCCATCATTACTGGTGTGGATGAAATGTAGAGAGAACTGAGAGCAGGGAGACTTGGCCAGAGGACTATGTCTTACAGTTGACTTCCTGGGAAATAAACGTTGGCTGCATTATTCATGAAGCTCGCCATAACTTTAATCAGATTCTTAATTCAAGACTTTCCTCCTCTGACAATATTTCACATCACTCTTTCACAATTTCTTGGAAGTCGTCATCTCTACAATTGGCGTTTCGGGTGGATTATCACTCCTGCTCTTGATAGCATCAATTTGTATTTCAAATGAGAATGCAACATGTCTGAGATCAGATGAGCAGACGGATCGAGTTAGTGTTTCGTATTTTCATTAATCCAGGTATAAATATTGACGGTTCAGTCTGTAACAAGTAGGGCTGTCAATCCATTCAAATATTTAATCGCTTTTAATCACATGATTGTCCATAGTATGTGATTGATCGCAGATTAATCGCACATATTTCATCTGTTCTAAATGTTCTTTAAAAGCGATATTTGTCAAGTGTTTCATGCTGTTAACAACATGGGAGTGGACAAATTTGCTTGCTTTATGCAAATGTTTACCATAACAATCCGAAACAATGACAAATACTGTCTGGAATATTCTCCAAAATAACCTCAAAAGCACTGTATACTCCTACAATATGCTGAAAGCATAATATGGCAAACTCAAGCACATCAAGCAACAACAGATGGGCACATATGACCACATGACATATTAACCAGCGTGGCCTGCCTTTGGCGAGGGGGAGGAGGGTTCTCTGCATCAGCCGTATTCTTGGCCAGCAAGTGGTAATTGAGACTCCACGTACTCCGGTGGTAACTCAATTCACATCGACAGTACATGCAAATAACTTAAGTCTTGTCGAGAGAACCATCTGAAAGGGCTTTGGAACTGAACTTACCATTTATCCATTTCTGCTCAAGGAGCTTTTTTTCTGCTAGCCATCCACAACAATACTGCTGCACCGCTTCCTGATTTCCCAAACTACGGAGCGGCCCCAGGCCCAGATCACAGAACGCCCGTGCGTTAATCGCACATCAAAAAATGAGCAGCGTTAAAAGGAATTTGCGTTAACTTGTTATATTATCGCATTCATTTTGATAGCCCTAGTAACAAGACATCAAGACAATAAAAAGAAATCTGACACTAACACATCATAATTGCCTGTATCACTACAGAATATGTTGGTCTGCTATGGCAGCTTAAGTAATATTCATAAATATTTAGACACAAAAACAAACAACCCATTCTACTGTACTTTTATAAGCTAACTGAAGACACTTAGTCATCATAGAATTAAACCCTTTTACTCATTTGTTTCCTAAAAGTTGAAGATTGGTAACAGTTCATAGAGCACATTCATCCACATAACCTAACTGGTAGAAATTCCATTTCATAGACCAGACAAGCGGAAGCTGAACTTTAAATTGTCAAAAGCATAAATGAAAAAAAATCTCTCCCCGAAACTGTTGACCTGACGACAAGCTAGTGAAACTCTTACACACAATGACTCAAAATAAGTACAAAGATTAGTAATTAAAATTAACTGGTGAATGAATTACATACAGAATAATCTTATGAGGGAGGCTTCTCAGACCTGTTAAACTGTTCTACATACTGTATGTTTAACAAATGAACTAACAAATAATGTATGATACATTCAAATCTATAGCAATGCAACATACATATTTCATGTTTAAATGTTACTTTAATATAATCATCTTATAATTTATACACCACTTGTAATGCTGGGAATTAGATAAGTCCTCAAAGAAGGGAGTGTAGGTCTATAATCATTATTACTATTACTATTATGGTAATACTGTCCAAATTATGCATTTGGAATTATATTCTTAGTGGATCTTATTAAATGCCATTATCCTGAAGTGTTACTGAATAACATTAATTAAGGGAGAAGGCAAAGCGAATTGTGAGAGTTCTACCGCATATGGTTGTTTTAATGCACCATGGAAGTGAATTTATTAATCCTGATCTGGCAGAGTGAACACACAGTATGGGAAATAACTGAGTTTTCTCTAAGCTCAGTATTCTTAGAAAAAGCCTGAGGCTATGGCAATATTTCCAAAGATCATACAAATTACCACACACACACACACACACACACACACACACGTTCATATTCTCTCTTTAGTAACACATACAGTACACACACACACTGGATTCCTGGTGATAAATTGTCAAATATTAACCTCTCATTTTTATGTAATGATATTTTATCAGAAAAGGTTGGCTATTTGGTCCAGTTCACATTAGGCTTGGGCGATCTCTAATATTTTCAAATCATCCAATTGTGGTTACTCAAAATCGCCGATAAGCCATCTGATCGCCAGTCTGACAGGCTGGCTACATTCAACACATTATTGGACCTAACATATTATGGATATGCGGAGCGGCTTTCACTTTCATCAACAATGTGTAATGTAATAATGTAATAATGTAATCAATGAAACTGGGTACACCGGCTCGCCTATCCTGCCTACTGCTTGGCTGACGTGCTGACATGCTTCTGTGTTGCTGCTGATAGCGTCTTGCTTTGGTCGCTTGACACAGTTACTTTTCATATTCTTCATTACAGTGGCTAATAATCCGCTTTACATTCACAGCTTTACGCTAGTTCACTCAAGCACTCATAGCACTCTCCATTTAGCAACTTTCTTGCTACTCCCTAGTTGTTTAACATTACACGCTATTAGCTCTGTTAGCTACTTAGCAGTTAGTGATTGCTTCTCTCTGGCTCTCTGTTGATCTGCGCTTCAAATTGAGCTATTCCTCTGCCTCCTCATGTGATAATTGTACATGTAATAACTGTAGTTTATTTATCGTTTTGGAGGTGAAGTTCTGCACCAGGTTAAAAGAGTATTTTGTGTTATTGATCAGTATGACACCACACCAGTTGGATATTTTGAGTCATAATAAAGACACTATATTAAACTTCCTTCCTCTGCTTTGTAGGCACTCACAACTGCAAGTCTTCATTGAAGTCAGATCCTTACATGACTGGCGCCTTTGCTGACCCCTGCCTTTTAAGTTGCTGAGGTCCAATCCTAAATGTCAGGAGTCATGAGGTCAGCATTCAAATATGGCCTTCAACGCCTGCCAGTACTGCCAAAGTAAAGTACATGAGTTGTCTCAGCTGATGTGTTGTCACACTTACTGTGTCACCATGCTTTGAGTGTAGGCATACAGGATACATAGGTACAAAGATGTGCTATTTATGTGTGACCTCAGTACAAACACTAAAGGAACAGCTATACTATAGCAAAGTCATTCTGCAGCAGTAGCAATAGTAAGTATGCACATAATATCAGACTTTCCCATTGTATGCAACACTGAAATACTTTGATATTAGTACGTATGTCCCTTGCAATGCAGTGGATACATGTAGTATAAAAGCTGAATACATTTTTTTGTTATTACTGAATGCTGGATGTGTTTTTTCTCCTTGAGCGTTGTACAAGATAGATTGAGGACCCATGGACTAGTGCAATATCTTAATCCATTTAAATGTATTGCTGCCCATTTCTCTTTAAGTGTTGGAAATCTCTTTCTTCACTGGGAAGGTAAGGCTGATGAAACCAATGGCAAAGGCAAGGCTACAGTATTAACATCCTTTTGGTACTACAAAACAGAGACTTCACAAAGTTAAAAGTATTGAAATATTTCTAAAATGGTGCTTTAGAGCAACCATTATAGCTGTATAATTTGCAATGTACCTGATGAGGAAAAAGAATGTAGTTCTGTACACTGCATGGAATAACTAAGGGAGCAATTTCAGCTGAAATTATTGTAAAGCAACTATTGCTTTGATAGGGTCCTGTCCTGCTGGGGATTTAATTATCAGCATTTTATGTCTGGATAATAATAATAATAATAATAATAATAATAATAATAATAATAATAATAACTTGGACTTATATAGCACCTTTCATGGTACCCAAAGTTGCTTAACAAAATGGGGAGGAGGGCTTTTTGAACATGGGCAGAGATGGGGCAGAGCGGACGTGGAGTGGTAGACTGTTCCAGAGTGTGGGAGCATTGGCAGAGAAAGCACTGTCCCCAAAAGTCCGCAACCTGGTGCGGGGGGTGTCCAGCAGGTCCTTGTCAGAGGACCGCAGGGAACTTGACTGAGTGTAGGGGTGGAGGAGATCTGTGATGGGTGGATGGTGTTGTTGAAACAAAGCAATTATCATATCACATCACACTGCATTATTTATTTGACTGAAAGCTCTACTCGTGTCGAGTAGAGTGTGTGTACAGGGAAAAGCAAACGGGGTGTATCACAAATATTTTAATAGCCGGGATCGAGTTTTTGTATGATGATATAAAACATGGTGTAAAAGTTATAGACCTTTTCAGTTTTAGGGATGAAAATGAAATCCAGAAATACTTATAGAGTAACAAGAGAGAGAGAGCGATAGAGAGAGAGAGAGAGAGAGAGAGAGAGAGAGAGAGAGAGAGAGCACACACAGAAAGACACAGGACAGATGAACAGATGTTATCTGACAGGTGCAGTAGGCCCGGCTTGGTGTGTGGGCAGATATGACAGGGATTTTGCATACACCGTGTGAGCTAATGCTTTGCACTTCAGTACCTGTCATGCCTATAACCTTATGGTCAGAAACAAAAGTCTGTGTTGTAGCATAGGAGGATTAGTCATGTCGGTGTTTTTTCATTGTTGATGTATCGACAAGAGCTCAGAAACCAGAACAACTGAGACTGAGCTGGTTTGTAGTGTGAAAACAATACAAACTCACTGACAGGATGTATTTTCTATATTTACAAATGCATTTCTGTTCATGAGGAGGCTCTATGGAGGAACACGTGTACGCTTTCAGCTTTTCATCTAAGGACAGGACTCATGTGACTAAAATCATGCAGAGTTGATATATTTGGAGGTGTCAGCACCTCAAACCTCTCATTCCAGCTAGAGCTGCATTTTATTGTTTAACCTGCAGCACGCCTCCTCCATTAGCCTGTCAATAGAGTGGCTATCTTTGCTTGTATGTATTGATTTGGGGTAATTATTGAAAATAGAACAATGACTGGCAGATGCCCAGATTTATGATCTGTGTATTTTTAGCACTTGGTGTTAGTGGTGTTGTCCCTGTCCTGCCATTCCTATAAATATGCCAGGCAGGCAGGCCCCTTGGCAGGGGGTGGTGACCAACAGTAATGGGGTCAAGGACAAAGGAGACCCAGGGCACTAGATGCAGAAAATTAAATTAGGCAACCCACCTGGAATGTAGCTGTTGAGTGAAGTGCGTGAGCATTAGATTTTGTGCACTTGAAGCCTGTGTGTGTTTAAGCTTTCGAGTGAATGATTGAGAATGTGTTGGGATGGTTGTGGGTTTGGTGGGTAGGTGGATGATGACAGAGCAATGGTGTGCAGTGTGATATGGTTTAAGCAGGCAGGTGGGAACCTCTTAGGTAGGCTTAGCTACTTATTCCAGATAAAAGCAGAGTAAACTGTGGTAATGTGAGGCTAAAACCACAAACCCATGCCAGGATCTGAGGGTGTGGTACAGTATGCGAAGATCAGAGACATGATATTTCGAGGATAAATCCCCAAAGACTCTGCTCAGAAACGTGCAACTTGACAGATAAGAATATTTTAGCCGTATTCATCCTTCTTATTTATATACCATTGTGTCAAAAGAACTGTCACTTTACTGCAAAACTGCAGTAAATAGCGAATACAAGGGCATGTATCTGAGATTTCTTCGACTATATACAGAAAAAAGTAAAACATAGGAGTGAACATGTTCTAAAACTGAAACCAGTGGACCAGCAGGTAGCAACAAAGCAAATTATTTCCCTATAATTTTTTGAAGACATTCTCTGAAAAAAAAAAAAAAAAAAACTATGCACAGTGTTACTTATTGTAGGGGAAATAGAGGCTGTTGTGATACAGTTAGAATTTAATTATGTTGATGAGCAGCTGTTGATTTCCAGAGGATTAATTACTCGGTTTAAGCCCATTTATTACTGATTTATTAGTAGTATATGCTTTCCTGTAGACACATTTCACCTTTTTATATATTCATATTCAGCTGACCTGCTGTGCACTGACTAAACGACTCTCTATGTTGCACTAGTAATTAACTAGAATGTATAATTTGGAAGTGTACCAATTAAACACACAATTAGTACCAAATTACATTATGCTTTCAAGGAAAATTCGTAGGAAATGACAGACTTGTAAAATTAAGTGCTACAAAGTGGTGAGATGAGATAAAATCCAGGCGGTGCTTTCTATAATAGTGTGTATGAATGAAGAACAAAGGAGTAAATTATCTAGTGGAAATAGTGCCCATGCTACAAGTGAACACCAGACACAAACATAGCATACTCACAGTTTTCTGTCCTTACTGCCCTACGGCAGTCATTACAGAATTAATATCATTGGACAACTGCTGTGCAGGGCCACTGTGTAGCAGCATATTTTTAAGTCATACAGTAAAGAAGTAACTGTTTTTTTTGTTTTTTTTTTTACATCACTTTCTCACCTTTTGAATCCCATAGTGGTAATATATGAAAAGACTATTAATCAAAATCATGGAACCAATGTCAAGGCCTGTTTCACACAATAATTTATCACTCGTGTCTATCGCTGAAACCAGATACCAAACAATCCAATAACCACTCTTCGGTGTTTCTGCCCCCTCAGATGGCCACCGCGCAGCACTGTAGTTAAATTGAGTCAGTATGACCTCCGTGTTCAGTGAAATTGAACAAGCTTATTGTCATTGTATGAGCCGTGTGTTCTGCTGAGAGTGGTGTAATGTGGATTATATGAGAGACTAAACATCATGGCTAGGCTTTGGTCAACTTGACCAGGCTACATGCTGAGGTTATCTCAGTGCTTTTATAGGCAACATTTTAGTGATAAAAATGTATTCCACAGTGAGTAGGTGTCATGATAATAATAATAACCTGGCAAAAAGCATGACAAAATAAATTATTTGTAGGAAAGGGCAATACTGAATTGCATGCCGTCAAGTTCACTCCCTTATTTGCATAATGTAAACAGAAATACACTATACAAATGAACTCTGGCGGTTCTTACCCCGATTTAATATTGCTGAAGCTGATGCTTGACGTCAACAGGCTCTCAATGATATCATTTGGCTTTGGTCCCTTAGGGTAGATGACTTATTCATTTCTTCCTCTAAATAATGCTCATTCCCTGAATTATAATAGTCTTATTGATTTTCCCTTATTTCACACCCCGCACAGCAATGCTCATTTACCCTATTATTTATCTCTGATGTGACTAAAGAAAAAACATATATTTGGTGTCAATTTAATTGCATAACAAAGTGCTAACCTCTTGGTTACCTTTGACTGTAAGAGTGAGAATACCTATGCCCTATATAAACCTTTGTGATCTGATGCATAACATAAAATGCTCCATGCTCTTATTTCTAATGTGTTTTGTGTCTAAAAGTTTATTCAGTGGATACAAAATGAGTTGTGATGACACAGTGTAATACCATGAATAATAACCATATGTCGAAGGCAAAGTGCCCTTAGATGTTATTTCTCCCAAAACACCATTAAAGCTGTTTAGTTTTAAGGCCGTATGTGATCCCACTGTCTCGACAATATTGATCAGACTTACATCACTGGACTGGTTTTATTAGATAGCTTTGATTTTTTTCTAGACATCATGTTAACATTGCCAAATCAATAAACATGAATATGGTGATGCAGTGGACATGGGCACAAGAAGATAATAACAAATAAAATGGAGAGAATGTTGTGTGTGTGGCCCCTAACATAAAAGTGTCTTTAGTGTGGTGTGCATGAGCAGACATTTTGACTAAGTTCTAGGTCACCTGGGAAGGATTGAATGGAATTTTTTTTTTGTGTCAACTCCTGATGAAAGAAAAAAAAACTCTCTGGATCTTACCGCAGCGCTGTGGCACACATCAGACACACCAGCATTTGAGATAAATGGACTACTGTGAATTTTTATTGGGGGACATTAAAAAAAGCCAGGATCGCAGTTCATCTTGGAAGCCAGAGCGACCATGGAAACTCTCAATGAAGTGTTTAAACACGTGTTCCAGGCTGAGCCAGGCAGAGCTGACTGCGTGGGGTATAATCACAAACAGTCAAGTCTTAAAAGAGCCCTAATCCTGAACGGATTATAGAAATAATCAGTTTATGTGCACCATTACTAAATGCACAGAGAAATAAATAAAGTCACATAAAGTGTTTTTCCTGCTTTATTTTGGGCCAAACAACCTACAAGCATTTTAATCTCTTCCTCCAGATAATGATGTTTTCAGTTCATTTATTTCTATATCGGCCACTTAGAGCAATGTAACCCTCCAGTGTTCAAATAATGCCCATTAAGTATGCAGCATTTCCAATGAAACAAGTGGAGGGAGTCTCCCGATGGAGATTGATGGCCCAACTAAACTGAGCAGACCAGATACATCCAAAGAACAAAATGGGATGCAGTGAAGGTCTTTTAAGAACAGTAAAAAGCAAACCAATCATTTTCAAATTGTGAACACTAAAAGAGCTTGTTAATCATGTAGTGTGCAGAGAAATTAATTGTTCATTCATCCATTTTCTACACCCACTTATTGAGGTTCACAGGTAGCATGGAGCAGATTCAGCATGCACTGGGCTAAAGGCTGGAAAAATATCGTGAACAGATTGTCATTCCAGCACCTGGAAGACATCCATGTGAAGACGGGGAGAACATGCAAACTGCAGTCAGATTTGCACACTAAGGACGTTCCTGCTATTTGGCTAACCATTTAGCCACCTTGCTGCCCAAAATGATGTTCACATTCCACAGGCAACTCTTTAACTGCAGTTATCTCATGTTGTAACAGTAAGCAAGTAATTTCAAACTGTATATGACACAATTTTGTATGTGGTGGCAGATACAAGTCACATGAAAAAATGGGAATGTGGCTCGCAAATATTTCTCGTCTTTGTGATGCTGGGTCATAAGCTGTGACTTGAGTTGTAAACAAGTATAAATATCGCTTAACCAACTAGCACCAAACAAAGCAGATTAGCATCAACCTCCTTCTGCCCAAAACACTGTACTCAAACGTTTTGAAAACGACAGTCATACAGAGTCAAACAAAAGCAAAATCAGTCGGCTGCTGCTGCTGCTGCTACGTTTGGATTCAGAGAGTAAAATTTAAAATGTCTTTACTAGAAGCATGCATGCCTGCGTAGTGCCTATAATAACCAATGTAGATGTGGCCGGAAAGAATTGCACCACTACGCCACACTAATTCTGCTCACTTGTACAAAACAGTGTGGAAAATAAGCTTGAAATATCAGAATTGAAACACAAATCAGATTTCCTTCGCTTTAGATGATTACATGGCGATGTGAAAGCTAGCTTTATAGCATGCTGCTTTGATAAGCCTTTTGTTTTAATGAAAATAATGATATTCCTCCCCTTAGATTTAATTTCCTAAGAAGCATGCTTGCTCCACTGCAGGGATATTTCAGATCAGGAGGGAGTGACTGCACACATGTGCATATAGTAACTCAGCTATTGGTCATAATCTGGTAAAGGTCCTGTCTGAGTTAAGCTTTATATACAGTTTTCAATAATTGGCAAATCTCTAACATTATCCCAGTTGCCATGAGTTAATCGCTTGCATCACTAAATGTCTCTAACTTCCATTGATCAAAAGAAGGCTACTTCCATACATGATGAACAAATAATAATCTTAATTTTGATTTACATTATCTCTTTAATAGTGGGCATGTGTTTGTTGAGATCAAAATGTTCCAATAACACTATGTGAGTCTGAGTTTGCAACAAATACAAAACCAAAATTGAAATGATTGAGATTTTTGCATGCAACAGTAACCCAGTGAGTCTTTGACGAAGCCACGGCATCTTACTGACCTCAACAACTTAAAACCACCCTGCTTGAATTGTTGGGTCAAGAACAGATCTTTCCCTGCACACAAATCTCCTTTGGCCAGTGATACAATGGGAAAGTATCTGTTGATCCCTAGCACCAGAGGTTGTATTTAAGGTCATTCATCCAAACAGCCATTCCCGTAGATGCAATAAACTCCAGATCCAACATTCCAATGGAAGCTGTTTGAGGTCCATTTAAACCCTTTCACTAAATCTACAAAAAAAGAAAGAAAAGGAAAAACACCCCCAAACCAACTTCTCCTGGCAAGTAATTATTTACAGTGAGGAAACAAGTGAGATTCAAATAGATTAAGGCACGCACACAGATGCATATGAAGCCGTATAAATACACTCTGAAATATATACTCGGACACGTGTTTTCCACAGAAAAGAGCAACCGACACTTCATCATCATAGATTAGCAGGGTGGTCAAACACGGTGAAAACTCTATAGTACGTCTGCTTTAAAACTCTTTGTGTACGTGTGTGTGTGTGTGTGTGTGTGTGTGTGTTCAAGTGTGTATGTGTGTGAGATCTACTGTAGCTAGCCCCAATCTTCTATGTCATTCAGAACGAAAGTGATGTGTCTATATGTGGATAATAAGCTCCTTTGGGGGAGAACTCTCTCCCACTGTAGACCACAAGCTAGTCTTTTACTTCAGATGATACACTTCATCTTGGGAACTTATTTTTTTCCTTCTCCTGATCTCAATTATATTCCTCTCGTATTGTTTTGTGACTTTATATTTTGGTGTTTCTGTTGCCATGGCTGTAATGTGGGTCCTATTAGAATACACTCGTACGACAGAATCTACTTTCCATATCATCGTAAAAAGCTTTCAATGCCTGTATCAAGCTTTACTCCAAGCATCACATGGCTCTCCCACTAACGAAAAACCTAGGCCTGGCTATAAAAGCATATACGGCCTCCTTCTGCTTAAAATGTCTTTGATTTTTCTGTCGTTCCTCCTCGCTTGAACCACTTCAACTGCCTTCAGGCTGGTTCTCTTAGAGCCCTGTTACCACTAATTGAGGTGTGTAGAGTTTTTTTTTTATGAGGGGTACCACTCAAGCCCCTCAACTCTCTTCCTGCCCTGACTCCACATAAGCACACTAACAAGAATTCACATTTAGCCCTCATTCTCTTTCTCTTCTTTCTCTTCTCATTTTATTGCTTTAATTTCTTTGATTGTTATGATCTTCCCGTCATTGTCCTGTGGCCCTGCTATGCACAGTGCCAGCAGCTCATCCCAAGGTTACAGAGCAATGCTTTTGTTGTGGATTCACTCCCAGTATGTCATGCTGTCTCTTTCCCTTCACCTAGTGTCTCCTTTAAGAACAAATTCAATCAATTCCAAATCAATGTGTAAAACACTGGAAAAGGAAGCTTTCTTTTCTCCAAAAATATCTCAATATCATGCATTACGCTTCGTGATGCCAACTGACTCATCCCTCTTTCTTTTAAACCAAAAGGAAATATGTGTGGAATTCCACAGACATAAATGAAATAGTAGGTTTTCTCTGCCTTTCTCAGAAAGAGGCCACAGAATCGTCAGTTCAGAGCAAAATTGTGTTTTCTGGCTTTTCTAGGACATTCACCTGGTGATGCGCTCAGGGCCATACAGTCACACATCAGTATTGCCGCCATCATACTCACTTTTTATAGGGTCTGGAAGAACGAGATGGGATTTTGCAATCACATCACTGTGCTGAATACATCACCACAAAATGAGAGCACTACCAAGCAGGGGGAAATAGTTTATTCTTGCTGCTTTTACCTCACAGTAGATGTCCTAATTTATGAGGTGCAACTTCTTGTTTTTCCTCATCTTGAATATGTAATCTGTGTAGCAGCATAGCCCCATGTATGGAATTTTTCCCCAGCCTTTTTTCTTTTTGGGACTAGTGTGTCTTCAGCTGATCAATAAAAATATGCCAATATAATTTATACACAATACATTTACTGTATGGTCGGTGTGAGATAAGGTGGTTACCATGGTTTGTCTGCTCACTGATGTATAATTACTGTCTTAAGGTTGGAAAATCATTAATTGTGCTGTAGCGTAATAGATAACAACATTCACATTACTCTGGGCACTAACACACACACACACACACACACTTCAATCATAGCAAATTTGGTGTTTCACACCCTGATCTCTAATTCTCTGAATGAATCAAATGACAAAGAGAAGTTATTATCATTGCCGTTGCACGTGATTGATCACAGAGTTTTTTTTTCATTCTTATCAGTCTTTCTTTGACAGACCTTCCCCAAATCTTAAAATCGATCATGCGTGAGCACAGTTTTCCATTTGCTCATGCAGTAGCATTGTGTGCCACTAACCCAACAAAGCATTACACATTTGTCAGTGGTACAAAGGCTGCCGACCTCAGTGTTAACTGATGTGGTTGGCTGGACTAGTTTGCATGATCACTTTTCATTATTCTTCCCCAGCTAGATCTGTAACAGATAAGAAATAAATTTACTACATTCATCACCCATCTATGAGGCGCTGTGTGAAATAAGTTATAGCTGTGTGTGTATCAGCATTGGTGTGGTAGAATTGGGCATTTATCACTTGGTTTGCATTAACATTAATAAAAACACCCAGTTATTTTAAGCTATATAAAAACATACTTTACTGCTCACATATCAATGGTGATTCTGTATTTACTGGGAAATGGAGACTGGGCAGTTTCTTTCCTATTTCATTTTGAAATTAAGTTTTAGAATCAACCTTGTAAACTGCCACACCTCTATGTTATAATTTACATAGTCACAGATGTATAATTACAAAAGACTACAACAACAGAGCACTTTTGTCAGTTATTAAAAATGCTGCATTCATTTGATAATATGTTATGCCCCAACTACCCTCTATTTTATCCACCAGCCTTAACACTGGTGTATTGGCACAGTTTCTGTCCACAGCTGCAGTGCCCTGAGCCAGGTCAGGCTAGCACACTAACAGGGAGAGGATCTGGTTTGCACATCATTAACTCAATGATCACTTACTGTCTGTCCTGCCAACTATAACAAGAGAAGAGGTGGTCTGCTAACCCTGTTCTGCCTCAACCCAGAAGAGAAAAACTGAGGATGTTTATATTCACTCATTATTAAGAATGTAAATTATTTGAATACATACATGCATATAAAAAGTACTATATTTACACTGACGGACACTGATACATAAATAAACAGACACATACAGTACCAGTACAGATAGAAAATAATTTGCCCATGCTTCTATACACTGATTTTTGAATCTCTCCGGGAACCATCATCTTATCGTGGTGGAGTGGTTTGTGTGTCCCTATGAACCTGAGGGCTGTGTTGTCTGGAGCTTTGTGCTCCTGGTAGGGTCTCCCAAGGCAAAGTGGTCTCAGGTGAGGGGCCAGACAAAGAATGGTTCAAAAAACCCTATGAGTGACCGAGGAAGAGATGGAGTGACCCTGCCCGGAGGAAGCCCGGGGCCCTGTCTGGAGCCAGGCCCAGATGGAGGGCTCGTCAGCGAGCGTCTGGTGGCCGGGTTTGCCACGGAGCCCGGCCGGGCACAGCCCGAAAAAGCTACGTGGCATCCATCTCTCCATCCCATGGGCCCACCACCTGTGGGAGGAACCGCTGGGGCCGGGTGCGCTGCCACATGGGTGGCAGTGAAGGTCAGGGGCCTCGACGGACCAGACCCGGGCAGCAGACGCTGGCTCTGGGGACGTGGAATGTCACCTCTCTGTGGGGGAAGGAGCCGGAACTGGTGCAGGAGGTGGCGCGCTACCGGTTAGATCTGGTGGGGCTTACCTCTACGCACAGTCTCGGTTCTGGAACCATACTCCTGGATAGAGGCTGGACTCTTTTCTTCTCCGGAGTTGCCCAGGGTGTGAGGCGCCAGGCGGGTGTGGGGATACTCACAAGCCCCCGGCTGAGCGCCGCTACGTTGGAGTTTACCCCGGTGGATGAGAGGGTCGCCTCCCTACGCCTGCGGGTTGTGGGGGGGAAAACTCTGACTGTTGTTTGTGCATATGCACCAAACAAGAGTTCGGAGTATTCGGCCTTCTTGGAGACCTTGAGTGGAGTCCTGTATGGGGCTCCAGTGGGGGACTCCATAGTTCTGCTGGGGGACTTCAACGCGCACGTGGGCAGGCGTGATTGGGAGGAACGGCCTCCCTGATCTAAACCAGAGTGGTTGTTTGTTGTTGGACTTCTGTGCTAGTCATGGATTGTCTATAACGAACACCATGTTCGAACATAGGGATGCTCATAAGTGTACTTGGTACCAGAGCACCCTAGGCCAAAGGTCAATGATCGATTTTATAATCGTTTCATCTGATCTGAGGCCGTATGTTTTGGACACTCGGGTGAAGAGAGGGGCAGAGCTGTCAACCGATCACCATCTGGTGGTGAGTTGGGTCAGGGGGTGGGGGAAGACTCTGGACAGACCTGGTAAGCCCAAACGGGTAGTGCGGGTAAATTGGGAACGTCTGGAGGAGGCCCCTGTCCGACAGACTTTCAACTCACACCTCCGGCGGAGCTTTTCGTGCATCCCTGTGGAGGCTGGGGGCATTGAACCCGAGTGGACAATGTTCAAAGTTTCCATTGCTGAAGCTGCGGTGAGGAGCTGTGGTCTTAGGGTCTTAGGTGCCTCAAGGGGCGGTAACCCACGAACACCGTGGTGGACACCGGTGGTCAGGGAAGCCGTCCGACTGAAGAAGGAGTCTTTCCGGGATATGTTATCCCAGAGGACTCCGGAGGCAGTTGCAAGGTACCGAAGGGCCCGAAGGGCTGCAGCCTCTGCCGTGAAAGAGGCAAAGCAGCGGGTGTGGGAGAAGTTCGGAGAAGACATGGAGAAGGACTTTCGGTCGGCACCAAGGTGCTTCTGGAAAACCATTCGCCACCTCAGGAGGGGGAAGCAGGGAACCATCCAAGCTGTGTACAGTAAGGATGGGACGCTGTTGACCTCAGCTGAGGAGGTAATAGGGCGGTGGAAGGAGCACTTTGAGGAACTCCTAAATCCGACTAATACGCCCTCTATGGTAGAGGCAGAGCTGGAGGATGATGGGGGATTGTCGTCAATTTCCCTGGTGGAAGTTGCTGAGGTAGTTAAACAACTCCACAGTGGCAAAGCCCAAGGGATTGATGAGATCCGTCCAGAAATGCTTAAAACTCTGGGTGTGGAGGGGTTGTCTTGGTTGACACGCCTCTTCAACATTGCGTGGAAGTCTGGGTCGGTGCCTAAGGAGTGGCAGACCGGGGTGGTGGTTCCCCTTTTTAAAAAGGGGGACCAGAGGGTGTGTGCCAATTATAGGGGTATCACACTTCTCAGCCTCCCTGGTAAAGTCTACGCCAAGGTGCTGGAAAGGAGGGTTCGGTCGATAGTCGAACCTCAGGTTGAAGAGGAACAATGCGGATTCCGTCCTGGTCGTGGAACAACGGACCAGATCTTTACTCTCGCAAGGATCCTGGAGAGAGCCTGGGAGTATGCCCAACCGGTCTACATGTGCTTTGTGGATCTGGAGAAGGCGTATGACTGGGTCCCCCGGGAGATACTGTGGGAGGTGCTGCGGGAGTACGGGGTGAGGGGGTCCCTTCTCAGGGCCATCCAATCTCTGTACGACCAAAGCGAGAGCTGTGTCCGGGTTCTCGGCAGTAAGTCGGACTCATTTCAGGTGAGAGTTGGCCTCCGCCAGGGCTGCGCTTTGTCACCAATCCTGTTTGTAGTATTTATGGACAGGATATCGAGGCGTAGTCGTGGTGGAGAGGGGTTGCAGTTCGGTGGGCTGGGGATCTCATCGCTGCTTTTTGCAGATGATGTGGTCCTGATGGCATCATCGGCCTGTGACCTTCAGCACTCCCTGGATCGGTTCGCAGCCGAGTGTGAAGCGGCTGGGATGAGGATCAGCACCTCTAAATCGGAGGCCATGGTTCTCAGCAGGAAACCGATGGAGTGCCTTCTCCAGGTAGGGAATGAGTCCTTACCCCAAGTGAAGGAGTTCAAGTACCTTGGAGTCTTGTTCGCGAGTGAGGGGACAATGGAGCGGGAGATTGGTCAGAGAATCGGCGCAGCGGGTGCGGTATTACATTCAATTTATCGCACCGTTGTGACGAAAAGACAGCTGAGCCAGAAAGGCAAAGCTCTCGATCTACCGGTCAGTTTTCGTTCCTACCCTCACCTATGGTCATGAAGGCTGGGTCATGACCGAAAGAACGAGATCCAGGGTACAAGCGGCCGGAATGGGTTTCCTCAGGAGGGTGGCTGGTGTCTCCCTTAGAGATAGGGTGAGAAGCTCAGTCATCCGTGAGGAGCTCGGAGTAGAGCCGCTGCTCCTTCGCGTCGAAAGGAGCCAGTTGAGGTGGTTCGGGCATCTGGTAAGGATGCCCCCTGGGCGCCTCCCTAGGGAGGTGTTCCAGGCACGTCCAGCTGGGAGGAGGCCTCGGGGAAGACCCAGGACTAGGTGGAGGGATTATATCTCCAACTTGGCCTGGGAACGCCTCGGGATCCCCCAGTCGGAGCTGGTTAATGTGGCTCGGGAAAGGGAAGTTTGGGGTCCCCTGCTGGAGCTGCTCGGGTCGCGGGGGGCGACCCGAGCCCGGATAAGCGGACGAAGATGGATGGATGGATGAAGAAATTATTTATGAAGAGAATTTGGAGGTTTTGTTGATTTGCTTAAGTAAAAAGTTTTCAAAACTGCAGTTCCCTGTGCTCTTTGGAAGAGCGCTGAGTGTTTCCATGAACTGTATCTGATTACAGACCTTGAAATTGTGCACTTAAAATGTCTCCTCTAACTAGGGCTCTGCTTCCATTATGGTGAACCCTGAGCTGTGTGCTTGTGTGGAGCGGGGCACAGGTGAAGCCATTTTGCCTCTCCATATCATGTGTGCAGTTGAAAAGAGGGCCCATTAGGTTTAATGAATACCATATTTTATCAATTAGACATTCCCCTATGTGTGTGTGTGTGTGTGTAAAAAGTAGAAAGGTAGGGGGATGTTGCTTCATACACCACAGGAAGCAATCATGCTTGTGAGTGGTAGCCAGGATGTGAAAGACATTCAAAGTTGCAGAAAATCTCCTATTTTCACACAAATTGTAACAGTGGGGAGGTTAAAGTTTCTTAACAGTACGCGCCTTCCTCTCACCTCCTCCTTTGTTGTCTAATGTGTGAGTAAGTGCTCATTAGATAATGCGGTCCCCCGGTTCAGGATTGGTGTAATTGGCTGTTAGGCCATCCGCCCCTCCTCTTCTAAGCATTAATTTAATCACTGGTCTAGTGTAAGCCTATACCAAACTTAATGGTTAAAGTAATTGTGTCAGTGTGCTCTCCCACAGACGTTATCCATCCAAAGTCTGTCCTCAAACTGAAATTCCACCTTGAGATACAGTTAGTCAAGGCCATTGAACTCAAGCAAACACTTGTGGCTAATGGGAAATTATTCGAGCAATTACCACAGAGGTCACTGGGAAAATGATAATGGGAAAGCAAGTTGGAAAAAACAAAAACTTGATAATTTCATTATTTTGCAGCTAAAAAGAAACTCCTCGGATGTATATCAGACCTGACTGAGTGTGTAATGTAATTTAATGCATTTTTAAGCAGAGGAATAAAAACATGTAAATCTGGTTCATAGTTGAAATACAGTGCACCAGTTGAAATAAGTTAGACTGTGTATAGCTGGAGCTTTGCAGTGTTTATCACCATGTGTTTAACCCAAGGCCCCTCCTTTGCATGCCCTGCCGTCCTTCATAGCGTCACAGACCACTGGCAAGGAACTAAATAATAACATTTCACAGTTTCACTATGGGGCGTCTGTAGCACTGTCACATGATATCATTCTTGCCGAGCAGAAGGCTTGTTGTGTGTCTTGTGAGTGTGTGTAAATGTGCAAGTGTCTGGGTCTGTTTGAGAGCCTGTGCATGTGAAATTGTATTCTTGTGTGCTTGAATGTCAGAGTACCATATTACGATGACTGAGAGGCTATAACCTTCATCAGGTCTGTAAAGGTAAAAGACGTGTTTCCAGGGGAAGCTAACGTTCCACTAAGATTTACAGAGGGAAATGACATATCCCCTTTCTGACAAGGAGTGTTAAAAAGTGAAATGGGGATAGATGCTGGGACAAAACATACCTCTGGGGTACAACAGCTAGAATCATAAACCTGAGTCTGGAGACAGGCATCTAGAGCCATATTACACTGAACCTAGTAAAATAGAGGGAGACTGGATTTTAAATAACATTATAACAGACCTTATGACAGTTCCACTTCAGAATCAAGTTCGCAGAAAACCAACTTATTTTTGAACAAATTATATGCCTTGGCACTACTTGGTTGTATTTCCAAGGCGATGCTATCTTATTTATTTGAAATGTACCCCACAACACCATAAGCTTGGTTTATTATATAGTAAAAATGTGCAAAACACTCATTGCCACTTATTTGGCAGCAGATTTCACAGAGGGTAATTGGTCTTTGGCCGTTGGACCATTTACTGTACTTCACTGCAGCATTACAGTACTTTGTTCATTGTCCCTAAAACAATATAGTTGTTCAGAGATAACGCGTTAGTTATTTGGATAGAAAACATGCTGCTTAACCCTTGTTCAGTTTGTCAAAATAGGCAAACAGGATCCTGTTTAGTTTGACTGCTCAACCCCTGAAATATTGTCCCTAATCCACGCTTACATGTCTTGAGTCGTCAGGGCATAAACATTTTCCTTGTCAAAGTATTTCCTTCCCCTATACCATTCAGTAGTCATTTTGCAGCAAGTGAAATATTGAGATACTTATATTCACTCTGGGCCCGAATCACGTCTGTCTGAAATGGCTGCTGAGTGACAGTGAAGGATGCCTTTCAACAGACAGGGGGATTTCCAGCCGCTCGAGGTGGAATAGTCCCTGGGAGGGAAAGCGGAGGGGATAGATGAGGGGAAGAAAAAGGCAGGAAGAGGGGAGCCCAGAATGGCCCAATTGCTCAACGACCATGGGGAATCTGGTCTGGGCCGTGGCTTTCAACACATCCATCTTGACCTGAGGCGGGCAAGAGATTGGTTTCCTTTAACAGCGTCTAATGTCAAAACATCATAACGTGCGTAACATGAACACCACCAATGAATGCCTTTGAATCCATAAACTGATATTTCAGCAGACAAAATTGATTATTGCATGCTGACAGGCAGACGCAGAGATATTGATCATTGAAACTTTTCCCGTTTCATGTGGGATGACCGAGTGTGTCCAAAAACAACTGAACAGATCCAGCCTAAGTGTTTTCTGATGACCAATAGATTTGGGGAAATATACAGAGAATGTTGGTACAACTCAAACTGTCCACCATCATGTCCAAAATATCCCACAAGAATGCAAACCACAGCAGTTTGAACCTGAGCCAACTTTGGCTGCAAGCTGGGAAACAGGCTGAGACGAGTTCACATTGGTTCAATCCATTAGATTAGTAATAGCAAACATATTTCAATGAGAACCATTGATATTGTATTTCCAACATAATGTCTGTATTTTATGTGTGTATAAATAGTGATAATTCAGACTATCTGTGCCTAGTCCTCTAGTACCCTTCTAATATCACACTTTTCACACGTTTTCTTTTAGGAACAATTTATTTAAAAAATATTTTGTTCATTGTTCATTTCATTATTTTCACTCTGCACATTTTGTGCATTCACAAAGGAACATATTTAAAGCGGACCCTTCTTTCTTTCTATCTCATGATTTATTACACTAAATGCTGTATGCTACTGTTTTTCTTTGTGGCAGTCAAATAACCTATGCAAGAAATGAAACTTCCCTTTTCCCTTTTTCCATAAATTGTCAAGGAGACCTGGATGCAAACCAGCTTCAAGGCCTGGAAATACAGTAAGTGTGTTTTTACTGGCTCATACACTGTCCAGAAGATATTAGCCGTGTAGGAAATGTGCTGAATATTACCAGCCCCACTACCCCGGGCCAAGAAAGACAGTTGGTGCAAACCCCAGACTGCCGTGTGGCTGCTATCTCTCAAAATGTCAAGGCTTTGGTCTCTAAGTCTCCTCTGCTCTGCTGTGGCTCCAGGTTGGACTGGGCATGCAGGCGAGCTGACTGGCTGGCTGTCCAGCTTGCTGAGTCATAGTGGTAATTAAATGTGATTTGGATCTGTAGGGTCAACTCTGATACCCAGCCCAGTCTAAAGAAAGAGCTTAGGGCCAGGCTCACACCATTGCTGCTTCCATTTGAACATATGAGACCTGGCCAGTTGAGACACTGTCCCCGTTTTCTATTAAAATGCTAAAACAATGGCTATTGTTTAAGCAATATTAACATTATGTGCGTATGTGTGTGTGTATGTGCATGAATGCCTACATGTGCACAAAAAGTTATTCCAGATGTGAAATAACAACATTTGCCTGCAACAACAATTTGAAGGCTCAGAGACGAATTAATTCAGAGTTAAGATATTTATGATTCCATAAATGGGATTATTTTTGAAGTAATCCATTTTCATGAAGAATAAAATGGAACCAGGCGTTAATCACCAGACTTGCAAGCTCTTAGCGCCACATTCCTAACATGCTGTGCAAATGAGCCCTAAAATGTGCTTGACTGGTATTCTAACGGTTACATGAAGTTTCCTGATCTGCAGCGTCATGTGGTACTGCAGCTAATGATCCAACGGGGAGAACACAATGAAAGGCAATTTGTAGAGTCTCATTATGGCCCCCATTCATTATTATAGTTCAGATAATTTATACTTTATGACGACTTTTGCTCTGTTTTCTAATGAGGAGACATTTAAGTCATGGTCCTTCAGTTGTTGACAAGGCCCGTCTAACCACAGGCCTCAACCACAACAGCTATGAAGTGGCAAAGGGGATGAATCTCCCTGTGAGGAAGGAGAAAAATAATATAACTCATATGAACAGCCACATTAAAATCATTCAGCTTGGTCTTGTAAGGTCATATAATAGAATATTATAACTCTTAAACTTGTCTCCTTGTAATCCCTGACGGAGGGGAAGAAATAACATTAAGTGCTTTTGGCTATGAGCAGTGTGCTGAAATTCTATCATCTCACATCCACACCTCCTGTGATTGGTCTGTGAACGCTCGAATACTCAGGAGACTATGGTAGGTTCAAAGTTCAGCTTCCACTCATGCCAAAGAAAGTAAGCATGAGGCCAAGAAGAGTGTGGTGAAATCCAAATCCCACACTGAGTCTGCCAGTTTTATAAGATAGCTTTAATATGATGTATATGATAAATGTTACGTCCTGCGCAGAATATCTTGTAACATCAACAGTGATCACTTTTTTTCAAGTACACAATATGATTTCTACATTAATGTAAGAGCGCTGCACCATAATTACTAACTAACCCTTCAACCAAAAAGAGACTGTTGTTCTTCTTTGTTTTTGGTTCGTTAGGAGATATGTGCTGTGTCTCAAATCGCGCACTTCTGTACTTACACTTGCTCTTTTGAGTACATAGTGCTTTTACACTGATATAGCGTTGCGACATTCAATGCACTGCAAGTACCTGAATGCTGCACTCAAAGCGGCCAAAATGTTGAGTGTGGATTGCTGGACACTACTCGCACTCAACAGCCGCCATCTTTGCCACAGAGGAAGCTACGGGACCACCAACGTATTTATAAACTTGTGAAAGTGGCGGGCAGGGAAGCTGCAGCGGTTTAGAGCTGTAATCGGACCTCAAAAGTTCGGCCCGACAAGGCCCGAGCCCGACAGAATTCGGCCCGAGCCCGACAAGTACATTTTGATTGACAGATTTTTAAAAGCCCGAACCCGTTTACAGCCCGACTGTACAAAAGGCCGTCTATCAGCAGTGATTAGAGTGCATGTCGGAAAATAGCGCGGACACGCTCTTCACGCCGCGAGCGGGCACACGCAGCACTAGGCGGAAAAGGGAGAGAAAGAAAAAAGAGACTACGCCGCACGCACACAGCTCTTTTGTCTTCCGTCAAGAATGAGTAATTTATACATTTTTTAACATAATTTATTCATGACTAACAGAGGCTATAGGCCACATGGAAGTTGGAACAAAGAAATAAAATAAGCCCTCCAGAAGCCAGCCTCTGTTTCACCTCCTCAGCATCCATTTTCACGCTAATCGAAACACTTCACCGGACCGCTCGTTTACTGCGCAACTCGGAGCGCAAGCCCGAGCCCGCCCCGAGCCCGTGTAACATGATAGAAATGAAGACCGAACCCGACCGAACCCATCGGGTCCCGTCGGGTCCCGTCGGGTCCCGTCGGGTTCGGGCAAAGATCTTCAGCTCTAAGGTGGCAGTAACGCTCCACCTGGCTGCAATTTACCAATAAACAGAAAAAAGAAGAAGAAGAAGAAGATGAAGAAGAGTAATTTAATAACACAAGTGTGCACAGTCACTAGATGTAAGTGCACTCAAGGAAGTATCCGAATTGAGACCCACTTATGGTTATATCTCTCAGAGTTTATATTCTAGCTATACATGCTAATAGTGATAGTGGCCAATTCTTAGCAGGCGGCTATCATAGATTGGCCAGGTCATCACGAAGCAGCAGCAGTAACTACATGTGAGTGTGTCAATGGAGCAAATACAACACACACACAGTGATGTTGGTAGGTTTTCAACGTAGTTAGTCCCCGAGTCCCAGGGAAATTGAGTGGGTCCCAGTCTTTTTCTACATTATCATTACAGTTAAAGTAATTCAAAGTGATCTTTAAAACAAATTTGGGGTGGCAGTAGCTAACTCCATAGGGAGTTGGGTTGGGAACCGGAAGGTGGCTGGTTCAAGTCCATGTACAGACCAAAGTACGGAGTGTAGACTGGTAGCTGGAGAGGTGCCAGTTCACCTCCGGTGCTTTTGAGCAAGGCAACCAAACCCCCCCAACTGCTCGGGCTCACTCTGACATCTCTCCATTTGTGTATGTATAGGACCTGAGCATGTGTGTGTGTATTTCAGGCCTGTGTGTAGTGTGTTCTAACAACAGAGTGAAACAAATTATAATTTCCCCATTGGGGATCAATAAAAAGTATCTATCTATAAATTACAGGAACGTCTGTCTGTCCGTCTGTGTGTTATGCACATATCTCTCGAACCGTTAGTCCGATGGATTTCAAACTTGACAGGTGGCTTGATACGGGCACGAGTAAGTGCAGTGCCAAGTTTGACGTTGTGTGGATTAGAAATGCAAAAGATATCGTCAGTAAAAGAAGCACACATTGGCTTTTGCCGCTCTAGCTCCTGGCCACTCCCCCTCTCACACTGCACACTGACTGAGCTCAGCGCAGGACCAGAGACAGAGAGGGTTGAAGAAAGCAGCAGAGCTTTGGCAGCTAAAATGTGAAATACACCTCAGACCCACAAAAATGTGCAAAGTAGCACTACTTTGGACTGTCTTTGACTTTGAATAAACAAACGACAATTCCCGAATTTAAGGATGTTTCAGAATCCCACACATGCAAAGCACAACCACAGACCACAAGTGGCAGACAGAGCGTGATGCCATTTATAGTAGGCCTGGCAAACTCAATTCCTTTTAAGGATTCAGGTTATTCTGAGTCACTCACTAAACTGATCCGGATTGTGCGAGTCACTTGAGTCAATATTGATCTATAGGCAAGCCGAGGCGAGCTTGCAATGTTTTGGACTGTCTGCTCGACCTAATTGCATTTTAACATACTACATTTTACACCAAAACCTACAGTAAGCCTAGCTAGGCTACGTGCAGAACATTGTATGTTATTTCAGAAGTGAAAGAATGGCTTTTGTTGTTGATTTGCTTTACCCTGAGCTCGAGTGAAGTTCACTCGCTCGTCTGCTACAGAATGATCCACTCATGACAATGTAGCCGACTGTCTGACTCGCGCGGGAGCTCGCGGGTCGTCGAGGACTCGTGAGTTCTCGAGTGGTCTGTGAGCTTACAATGTTTCAGGCTCTGAGTCTGCGGGTCAGGAAGTTGTGTCTTGGACTGTCGCTCTGCTCACTCAGTCCCTTGAGTTGACTTGTGGAGTTGTGGTTGCTTACAAAATTGTAAGTTATAAAGCTTTTGGCAGCTAAGATGGCTAGGACTAGTAGTAGCTAATGTTGCAAGAGGTTTGTGTGTGGCGCTGTTATCATTTTAGATTGAATTGTAGTAGGACTCAACTGATCCAAGTTAATGATACTAGAGACTCGCAACTCGTGAGTTAATTTGGTCGGGTTAAAGATCCGAGTGAATCATGACTCAAACAGGTTTAATTTATAGGCAGGCTATCGATCTAATAAAGCGGGACGTATCTGTATGTATGTGTGTCCGTGTTTGGGGGGAAGGTAACCTGCACATCACACACAGACGCCACATGCAGAACGCTTTACAACAGCAGGGGGTGGGGGGTACAGCCTTTAACTCTTTTAAATTGCTGTGAGTTGGCAGAACATAACGTAATCTTGGAGATTATTCCTTCACAGCACTGTGCAATGCGAGAAAATCTCAGAGTTGAACCGGGCAGACACAGCAGTTTTCATCAGACTCACCCTGGGTCGGGTTAATTAAGTCTACTGCAAACTCCACATTTTCATTGTGATATTTTGTGAATACATTCTGAATCTGCCCCGTTCTCTGTCAGGTAAATACAGTAGTAGGTAGGCCTACAATGTCTTCCTCTGATGTAGACGTAGCCTACACTGTAAGTCAGTAGTAGGCTATACAATGGAGTAAGTGGTTTGGGGTCCTTCTGTAAGTAATTTTGGGGTACAATTTGGTTTTGATGAATTCTACAAAGTAAATTAAATTAAACATTCAAATGATTATATGATTACTCTGACACAAACACTTTTGGAAGATGCCCCTTACAAGCGCAGACATTCTCATTTAGCGCTATAACCTCACATTTTGTTCCTGCTTGGAAACAGCAATAAATATGGTATCTCTTAATCCAATGACATTTCCAAGGGATCAATGCTGATTTCTTAGTGGGATTTGAATGTGCTTCCAAGCACAGTCAAATAAGTGAAACCTTTGAGACCAGAGGCAGTAACACAGTGGCTGATTTATGGTCTGAACACGGAGTGAATGAATAAAGTGCTTTTCCCCATTGTGTAATATCCGGCATGTCATGCCAGATCTTCAGACAGAATATGGCTCGGCGAGTGCCTTTTGCTACAGACAGAACATGTTCTTGGCCTACATCTGAGAGGCAGCTCTCCTCTGAATGTTCTCTGCATGCTTCAATGATATGAGATTAGACAGCTGCATGTCAGACTCATTGTCCTTCGTTAACAAGTCTAATTTGTGCCTCATTCTGTCTTCCAGCTCTTCCAAGATCTCAGACAATCAATCTGGCCTCCACTGGGGTTGGAAGAATCATCACGCTGGCATCCATATTTGCACCATCTGTGATGGAGATAGCTGTGTGGTTATAGATCAATCGCACACACTCAAGCACACGCATAAACATATAGGCTATACAAACACAAATGATAACATATACACAGACACAATCATCTTTTTTTTCTCTGTATCACACAGCTTACATGCATATGAAAAAGCTCTCCTTCTTTGAGTCATTTCACACACAAATAAACATACACACATACACTCCTGCATCCCCAGGTTGTAGTTGGTATAATCCCCATTCTCATCTAATCCCAGAATCCCTTAACTAATTTGGGCTAAAAACCACAACAAATGAGATGATAACATTTTCTGATGAGCCTAACTGAGTGATTTGCTTTACCAGCTTTGACTGCTGATTGTAAAACAGGCAGTTGATATATCATGTTAACTGTAGGCTTTGAGCATTGCACAGCTGCTCAGACACCTTGCTTTAGCAGTAGTGTTATTAATACTAACATACAGGTATCAGACTAGTACCGCCTCACTCCTGTTGCTAAACTCCAAAAAGGATCTTTTCTGAAAATCCTGTAACACTTTAGGACGGATCCATTAGTGGGCGGATTTCTACAATGTCTCCCACTGTATTTAATGCAATAAAAGCAATGACTGTATGTTTTCAGTTGAAGTTGAAGGGAGTCACTGTTGATCCCCTCCCTCACACTGCAGTCAGGATGAGTGAAATGGTCCATTGGTAGTTATGGGGCTGCATTAGTGGACATATTAGAATTTAAGTGTAGCTGTTCCAATAAAACAAATGGAATGGATGACCACTGGTTGAATGGATGATCCCAGCCCCTGGTCATTTTGATGCGCTGCACTGTCCACTTATTTGCACAGTTTACTTAAAAAAAAGAAAAAAAGAAAAGCCATCTAACAGTGCATACTGAATGAAGCCATAATGCAGGAGCAGATTTATTTGTGTTACAGCTATCTCTAGCTGGTCTCTGGAGGACAAGCTGGCATGGAGCTTAGTTAGTCCACAGCTGCCTGGTTCTGTTTGTGTTGATATGTTTCCCTGGCTGTTGGATATTGGTCTTTTCTCCTAGCAGGACACTGACCATCACTGCCCAGCTGTGTGAGTGAATCCCACCACATTTTTTTGTACACCGCCCCACCACGATAGGAAAAAAAAAAAAACAGTACCTAACAATAGAACACCATCACGAGGCAACCTCACACCCACATCTAAACCCAACCTGCTCCTACTACAATTTGTGAACGCCTTTCAGAGAGTGCATGCAATTTTGGCAAGGCTTATTCTTTCTCCCTGAGCAATTAACTTTCTCCTTTTTGCATGGATTCCTTTTCCAAGTATGATGTTGTTTCTGTGGTAGTCATTTCTGCACCACATGCTGAGCAGGTCTCTAGCAGGAGCGCTGTCATAATGCTGCTCTGGGATGCTGTAACTTCTATTCTCTGCCTTCTCATACAGCGGAGCAATGTCTCCGTAGATTGTTTTTGAGATGTGCTCATGAAAGCTGAGACACATATTAAAGAGGGAATTAAACAAGCTCCTCTCACTGTCTATTCCACTATGAATGACTTGTTTAGATGTGTCTGCATCTCAGCCAGTTTTAATGTGACAGAGAGTCACATCAGTCTGATAACAACCGTCAATGCCTTTATTTTGAGTACACACAAATCCACATCTGCATGTGAGCGTGTGTCTTCTGCTGCAGTATGTATGTTTTTCTTTGTTGTCTCCATCTGATAGACACACCACTGAGGGAAACAGTAACAGCCACCCGAATATTAGTCCAGGGACACGGGGTGTGCAGTGGGCGATAAAGCTCCTCCGAAACAGGGGAGAACGGGATGCGGAGGGCACCACCAAAGGCACGGAGATCGCAATCACAGAAAACAAGCAGCCGAGGCTCAGAGAGAAGGGCCTCTCGAGACAAGAGGTGGAGAAGAGTAGACCTGCATTTTTATATATACTAGGAGTGGCTGCAGACAAACTGTGAGCCAGACCTTAACAGTTGAGCAAGGAGTGCTGGGGTTGTGACTCCGCTCTAACACAGCGGTAGATGGAAAGATGAGAGGGGATATGAGATTGTACAGCAGAGACAGTACAGGGATTTTAAACATCACTTAACAGTACAGGTTCAAGAAGTCACCACCAACACCAAGAAAAGGCAAGCAAGAAAATGCTCCAGATGCCCATGAGTTAAAAAGCGTCTTGAAGATTTGTCTGATGTTTTGTCTATACTTTTCCTCTTTTGGCCCAACAAAGGAAAATGATGTGATTGTACAGGTACAATATCTCCCACTTCCTGTCTTTGATAACATTTCAGTATATTGATGTGTATTTTTTTTTCTCTGTCAATTATGTGGCAACATGATTCTTTGCGACTTTTATCTTCGGTGCGACTGTCTGGGGGTTTGATTGTACACAAGAGATGTCAGGGCACTTAATTGTCATCCTCAAGACAAGGGAGTGGAAACAGTCTTCTGCTAGGATCAGGGTGTGTTGTCAGGCTGCGCAGAGCTCTCCACAAATCAGGGTTTAAGAAGTGCACAGGGTCAGCTCTAAGGGAAATACAGTAAATGGAGTTGAATGGACAAATGAGAGAAAGACATTCATTCAATTCCAGAGATAGACAAGTTCAAAGAGGGAAGACACAGTGGCAATAGAAAGGCTATGATTCATAACAAAATGAGAACGGTATGTGTCAACTCAAAGTGTCTGCACTGCCTTATTCACATTTTAATTGCGAGTAGTGTCTTTTTCTTAAGAAAATATGATTTATGTTCCCCTTTATGTGCTAGAATGAGCGTACATATTAGCATTCTGAACCTGCCTTCTCCTCTACTCTGTGGGAGCAATCCCAGGTCAATTAAACCCCAGCCATGCAGATACAAATTGTCCCAAATAGCCGGCGACCAATGGAGGCTGTCAGTTTTATGGGCAGCTTTTTGAAGGTGTCATGTAAGTTGCAGTATACAACAAATGGCTTTAATGAAATATGCAAATTCGTATTATAAACCTGATGATGTTGCACTATAATTAACCTTAATATTTCAAAATGTTTAGAGTCTAACAAATTTGTAACATTCTCATTCTTACCCTGGGTGTGTGTGTGTGTGTGTGTGTGTGTGTGTGTGTGTGTGTGTGTGTGTGTGTGTGTGTGAGGTATTAAGCCCCTTATTATCATTGACTTGTTCCTGTCAGAGAACTCTTGTAAATGAAGAACCATTTTCAATAAAGTTCCATGTATGATTGAATATGCTGTGCACAATAAATAAATACATTTGAAAAATAAATAAAATACATTAGGAGTCTGTGGGCATACGTGAATCCTGCGGAAATATTAAATCTTCACGGTCCATTATGATTAAATGTTTTTGAGCACTACAATTTCACAGTTGCTCAGGCCTAAATTCAACCTATTGGACCTTGGGATCAAAACAAACGGTCCATTTTATGAAAGAATTTTACAATACACGTATATATTAGTATATTAGTTTTTTTTTCATGCATGTAGACCAATAGAAGCTTTCCTATAAGAGGTTCTGATACATAGTTATATTTTGAACTAATCTAAGGTCTTGCATATGGGTACAATTTTCTGTTTCCAAGAGTGTTAACGCTTTTTTTCTCTTTGTACTTAATACTTCTTCTAGCTTATTTTTCTACATCTCCTTGAAAAAACCAAACTACTATTTTGCTACAAATTGGATACATTTAATTTATTTTGAAATTGGAACATATGTTACCCAGTGTAATAGCAATTGTAATATTAATTTTCCTTTTACTATGATTCTCTCTCCCCCTCCCTCCCTCCCTCCTTCTCTTGTGTATGTGCCCATCTGTTGGATTAGGTATGTGATCGTCTGTGTTTTTGTATGCATCCATATGCTTGTGGTTATGACTTGTGTGTTTCCTAATGTTACTAAGACTTTGCCAGGCATTTGGATAAAATACTGTGCTGATGTGGCATCTTGGAGAGACAGGCTCACAAGAGGTAACCACAGCATTGGTTTCAGTCTATGACATGAAAAGAAGCTCAAAAACTATGTTGGTGTTGAATATTATTCCAACTACAGTAAATCCATGCTCTCACCAGGCTTCTTGTTGTAAAGCCTGTTACTGATACACTAAAACAAACCAAAACACATCCTCAGCTATAAATATACCTATCTCTGTGTTTGGAAGCCACTAAAGCTTGTGGTTGCCAGTGGTTACGTGGTAAAATGCTGTTACCAGATGGGAGCCAGAGGGCAATGCCAGTACTGTCATCCATCCATCCCAACCTATTTCCGCTGACATCCTTTATCTGACTCTTTCTCTCTGTGTGCTTCTTTATTCCCCAGCATCTGAGCATTTCAGCTGCCATTTAGGCCACAGAAATATGACGTCTGTTGCTCTAATGATTTGCAGACCATAAGTAGAAATGCCCACCATGAATCATGAAAATGCATTTTCCCATTTCCATTATGGAGGAGACTACATGCTCACAGAGAGATTTACACTGCCATTGCTTTCTCATTCTCTGCCTCTTTCTCTCTTTTGCATCCTCCCTCCGTGTTGTGTAGACCGCCTCCTCCTCCCCATTCATTTTCCTGTTCAACTCATTTATATTCATCATGTTTTTGTATTTCATGTTTGCTGGAAAAAGCCAACCAAAAGCTCTGCCATGTGCACAACATGGACAGAAGTGAATATCTAAAACACCTTGATGAGTCCCCATTGAGTTTTTCTGATGTTTCAGTCTGATTAGTTTACAAATCCATCACAGGATCCTTATTTTTACTCCCTGAGGGATACACATCTTAAATTGAATTAATGTAAGATTACTGTGTAAGCTTAGAATTTGTGCAGCTGCATGCTTGACTGTTATGCTGACAATAGCAATTATTGCATTTCTGTTTGAACCCCAAGATTTCGTTTCTTGCAGCATAACACAAGGTTTTCATTTCAGAGTGTTTAGCTGCCCTGGTACAACTTAAGGGCATTTACATGCTAATCAGCATCAAAAGCATGATGGTTCTGCAAGTGATTTGTACGTGCACATCCCAGGTTAAAGCACTGTGTCCTGTGTAGAGCATTAAAAAAATCCAACATTCAGTTTGTGTTGAGTTCTGGTTAGAAAATTCATTATAAAGATATACTATGTTGTCGACCTTTTGCACCCAATACCTCAGCATAAACCTTGAAGCACTTGCAAGTGCTGCTGCCGTCACAGCAAAGACACAGAACTCTCATCAAGGAATAGCGAAAATTGTAATTTAAAATCAGTGGCTGGGTTGTGTTAAGAGCTGCCATTGATTTGACAGTGCAGGCTGAATCATAATCTTGGGGGTTTATCCAGAGAGAAAACTGGCTCGGCTCCTAAGGATCGCCTGTGGCAAACCTGACCAGGAGCCAGACACTACACAATGCATTCCAAATCATGATGTCTCTTTATGTTATTAATCTCACATCCGTCTAATCAGGATCATTCAGGGGAATTGCACGTGTAAGAATTTTGAACAAAATATTCATTACAGTGCATTGCGTCATTCATGTATTGCATGTGAATGCAAGCTTAGATTTTTATAATCCTGTTCCTTTTTTTCTCTTTCTTCTTTGGGTCTGTCACTCACTGGATTTCACTTTCTTTATCCCTATCTGCTTCTTTTCAGAGGGAATTATTTGTGAAACAGAAATATCTTGAATATTTTGTCTGGATGTAAGTGGAAGTGCTTCTTATGCAGCCAACCGGCTGTGATTGGTCTCAAGTAGAACTGTCAAAGATACAACACCAACACAATGACCAGTTACCTAGCAACCAATGACCAATAACTTTTGGAGATCTATCTGTGACTCCAGGTCGCCTGAAGGTTACAAACAAAAGGTGACTTTTAACATGCATACAAAGTACAAAGTAAACTAAATCCATGATGCATGTCTTTCTGAGCCTCTGAGAATGTACGCTGAATGTAACTCATTTGCACATACAGAAAGAAAAACAAAATGTTTAGAAGTAGTATAGTATATTTGTGGAAATATGAACGTACTATTTATGAAACAGTGTATAGAAACTGAAGGATAAATGGTACATATTCAGAGACCTATTGTGGTGGTTGCTCATGTTCATCCTTTAGGTCCGATTTGTAATCTTGTTTACTTATTCTTTAATTAGATATTTACTGTTTTAAATCATATCTTTAGGCTGTATTTTATTTTTGACAAAGTTTTTGTACAGTTAAGACATTTGTTTAAGTTTATAAAATAAAAAAAGGGTTTCATGGAAAAGCATGTTTATATTCCTCAAAGTACGGTATCAAAAAATCACGTAATGCAGACCGGATTATGTTTTCTATTGACTTAATGAGGAAATGTTGATTAACATGTCTGGCAAGTTGCAAAAGTGTTGATGAACATATCATAAAATGTTCACCGACAACATAGCTCATTTCTTTACGGCATAATACCTGATCTTGAAATAATTTATCCACTTGTAGTGACTACAGTATTATCTAAATGTTACAAGGTTAGTGAAGGTTCATGGTCTGCAGTGACTTGAGACACAACATACTGTATTTGTAAACATTTAAACAACCCATTTTAGTTGCCTAAACCTTGACTACTGGGTCAAAGTATTTTTTCCGCTCACCTTCCACCCCATACTGGGAATCAGGTGCGGCTCTGAACATAATCCAGGCAGCTTTTATCACCACAGCGTAATTGGGAAAACAATTTAGTGATAAATAAACATAATTCTAGGAGACGGAGTTGGATTTTTTACACTCCTGCAATACAATTAACAATACAGCCAAACATTAAAAAAATATATACTGTAGTAATAGTTTTTTAAGAGCCTTAATAATAATATTAATAATAATAATAATAATAATAATAATAATAATAATAATAATAATAATAATGATACATTTTATTTATATAGCGCTTTACATGGTACTCAAAGACACTTTACAGTAAAATCAACACATATAGCACATTAAAAACCAACACATAAAACAAGCATATTAAAATCAATTAAAAACAATAAAACCAGAAACTATCAGGTGAGAAATGTAAGACTATTGTATGTGGAAAGCTAATCTGAAGAGGTGTGTTTTGATTAGTGTTTTGAATGTGTCCAGGTCAGTACAGTCACGGATGTGTATGGGTAGGGAGATCTAAAGGGAGGGGGCTGCAATGGTGAAAGCTCTGTCACCCCAGGTACGGTTAATTAGGTTTTAATGGGAGAAAATATGATAAGTAACTTAAAGGGGCTGTACTCGAAATACTAAAACAATTCAGTCTGGGCTGGGATTGCCTCCACACTACTATCACTGGAGCCCTAACAGCTAACAGCAACAGTGATAACAGAGCATTGGTTAGCTCACACTCACTGGGGCCAAATGTTCTTCCATCTTGCCCTTGATCAGAATAAAAATCTGCAAGTTCAACATAGAGGCAGTACGTTTGCTTAAAAAGTACAAAAAATCGAAATGCTTATAGGCAAACTATATTCCCTCACCTCATTGCTTGATTCTACCTGAAATAAACTTACCCACTACTCTGACTTACACTCACTCAAACTATTCCACTGAACTTTGAATAGAACATTCCTTGTTCCTCTTGGGTCAGAGTGAACCTTTAACTAGCTGGCCTCCTTCGGTCTTTGCAAGGAAATTACTATAGTTCAAGTGGAAGTGCTTAACAGCTGGTAGCTGCGATCCATAAACAGAAGATGGAGGCCCTGATTGGAGCAGCACACTGTGCAACGTCAAGCTAAAGTTTCAACCTTCTGCCTCAGAGTGTAAATCACACAGCGCAGGGAAACAGAAGCCAGATGGTTATTCACCTCCCAGCTTTGTGTGAGCGTGCATATGTGACTGCATGTGTGTATTTGCTGGGCTTACTAAGCATTGTGCATCAACATGTATGTGTATTTATCTACATCTAAGTGTTTGATATTGAAATAAAATGATATGGTAAAAAAATATAAGCATATCAACAAGGCCTAACTTCCCAGGGCACAAATATAACACTGATTATGGAACTTCATGAGTAATATTTCTCAATTCACCAAGGTTAGGATGAGTGTAGTCCTTGGCAATGTTTAAGGCATGCTGAGTAAAAGCAAAGTGGACTTAAAAAAGATTGTTCTATTATATAGACAGACTGGGACGAGAGAGATAAAAGTGTACAGTATGTGTGTTCTCTTGTATCTCTTCTCTTTTATCTTTGAATCAGTGAGGACATTTTATGTAAAGCAAGGACATTTTGGCCAGTCCTCACTTTGTCAAAGGGTTTTTAAGCAACAAGTCCTTCAAATGAAATACGTGGTTTGTAATAATCCACCAGAACGACATGTTTTTCTGATCTGACGCCCCCATCGGCAAGACAACTTCACTCATTATTCTCATTAATTAGTCTCTTCAAGTTATTATTATTAACTATTATTACAGTTATTATTAACCATTACAAAAAAATTACAAAGACTTTTTTCCTGATCTAACACGGCGGTGATAAAGGTTTGGTTAGGTGTAGGCACAAAAACAACTTATCTAGAGTTATGTTATATTGTGATCATGGTTAAAATAATGACAACTTTGACTGATTGTAGGAAACCAGAAGTTTGAAGTTTTGCTGACCCATCCAACGCCCCGACCTCCTCCCTGAGGTCTGATTAGGTTTAGGCACAAGCACGATTTGGTTATGGTAACAAAACATTGTGGTTTGACTTAAAATTACTACTTATTACTAAAAATAACCACTTTAGATTAGGGAACAAAAATGGTCATCATAAAAATAAAAACATTAACAGCTGGTAGGAAACAGGCGAAGAGCAATATTCCGTGGCAACGTTTTGTTGACCCCCCCCATCCATCCTGACTTCCTGTCTATAAGGACTTTGCAGCTCTATAACAACAACTAACTTCCTTCTTTGCTCCCGACCAACAAGAGTTATAATTACTACGGACGCTAGAGGGCTTTGTTACCGGTGTGTAAACATTTTGAGGTATTTGCTGCAACGACTGATGTTGTTTTTCTTAGGGAGGATAGTCTGGATCAACGAAAGTACATTTCCAGGATAAACCCTAGTGTCAGGCTTTGCCCCTCACTTTCCGCTTTCTGTGTTGTCGTTCTTAAAATCCCTTCGTTATGGGAAACAACAACATTCTTCGAGCTAGCAATCCCCACGCTGAAAATGGCAAGTTTTTAAGAAAATTTGGATCGTGCAATAAGGCAGGCCCGCTTGGTTCTTTCGGTGAATGGTTTTAAAGATTTACAAGGAATATATTTACAGCATTTACTATCTAACTGGGGCGTTTTTAGACCGATCATGGCGATACATGGATCAAATTAGGTTTCACCATATATCAAGGGCGGACAGGCCATCTGGCATACCGGGCACTTTCCCGTTGGTCCGACGTGCTTTTTGGGCCGACTGCCGATTTTTTATTTTTTTTGTCCGGCCCGTGAACCGGCCCATAAAAGTGGTAGGCCTAGATTGGCGGCCCATTGTTTCTTCAATTGACACTGGGCTGGCCCAAAACACTTTAATCAAAAATATCACATAGGCTAGGATTTCTGTCCCTACACATATACACCCCCTACTTTCACAATGAAATGGACTAGTCCGTAATGGTGCGCAGCGCGAAAGATAAACACACAGTGACAGGAGAACTGGGAAGTACACAAATGGAGACGATGCAAGACGATTCTAAACGCGAAAATGAAACAAAGTTACCCAAGCAGCTCTCAAATAAAAGAAAAAAGAGAAAAGACGCCGATAAGTATTTGAACCATAAAACAGGCTTGCACATCATGCGAACTTTCTTAACGAGAATTGTAGCTTTTCTATCTGCACTGGCAGTCAAAAACTCATGATAGACCTCTTCAAATTAAAGCACAGGGCCTCTTCAGTTGTGAAATGATTAAAAAAAAAAAAAAAAAAAAAGAAAAAAAAGAAATGTATTTATAAAATATATATATATATATATATAAATAGCTTGTTTTATGATTCATGAGGAGTATACCGTTTTATTGTATTGTATTGTATTTATTGTATTAATAAATGGCACTTTTTTGAAATATTTAGTGTGTCAACTCTCACTGATTCTTGCTTACTCATTACATAGCGTTAGTAGTTTTAAGGAGTAGGAGTTGGTATACATACTCAGGGAAGCGCAAGGGCGGATGGTATTTGTGATCTTATGTGGTGGGCCGGTCTGGGCCAAAATGCCAGGGCCGATTTTTGGTCCCAGTCCACCCCTGTCATGTATCCAGCTAATTTAAATAGCTCACGTTACTGTATTGTGTGAACAATTAACTTAATATAATATTTATGTGCCGTTTTTCTTTTGCGCGGTGCAAATGTTCCACCAAAACAATTTCTTTCCGACAGTATTTTGCAGAGCCACCGTCGCTGTGTCCAGAACTCAGATTGTGTATAGTATGAAGAAATGCAAACAACCCAGAGCATTTTTTTCTCCTATCTTAGAATGTATCAGTGGTGTAGCCAGACCATACTCCACAGTGCTGTGAAGGCAGGTCTGGCAATGCTACCGCTAAGGTTAGGCAGGTAATTGTTACGTATAGGGTTAGGGGTTAGAAGATGCTGAATTTTGTGTGTGTGTGTGTGTGTGTGTGTGTGTGTGTGTGTGTGTGTGTGTGTGTGTGTGTATCTCACAGTGGATGAACGGTTTTCCATTAATGTTAAGGGACGAACAGCTTACATGTTGGTTGTCAGAGGTGAAATGCAAAATGCGATAATCTGTATGACTCCTATATTTACCACATTGTGGTAGGAACAACCCAAGCATACAGTATAGATACACACAATCGTATATTCCATACTGAATTCAGGGCCTCTCTTTAGATTATATACAGTAAATCAGTTACTTCTGTCATTTCTGAACAATGTACTGTAGTAGTAGTAGCAGTAGTAGTAGTATACATTTTGTATATTCTAAACTTGTGTAAACCTCAGATCAAACATCCTTTCATCATGTCTTTCATTTTGTTAAATTAGTCACAGGAATATCTGCAATGTTATGCAAATCAATGCATTTAACAAACACTGCAGCATAGCCTACATTTGCTAAGTCACTTGGTTATTATGAACCGAGATGTTGCTCCCAAATGATGATGAATGACTTCTCTCTTTGCTCTTACAGGACTTTTATTGAACTCTAATTGGTTAAGACAGCAACTATATTTGCCGTTCAACAGAGAGGCCATCCTGTCCAGTATTATGGGGTGTGAAAGGTAGAGATGAATATTGAAGGGGTGAGACAAAGATAATGCTGGTGATGGAGGTTGGCTAAAAGCTGACAGGACAACCCAATGAAGAGGAAACAGACAACTGACAAGACTCCAGCCATCAGAGCAGAGAGAGGGGTATGGACTGAGAGGTCCGATCGATCAACATTAGTCAAAAAAACGATCAATAGAATGTTAAGTGGCTGGGGATGCAAACTTCCTTTTGAGGTCCAGTCTCTGATATTCCATGGGTTTAATCACATCCTTTTCAATTACCTGAAACAAATTAATACCGTGACCTTATTATAGTATTGGCTTTTGGGTAAAAAAAAGGAGAAATAATTATATATAGAATTTAATTAAAACTTTGTGTGTGTGTACATCAGAAGTGGATAGCTAGAGGAGTAAGAGGGTGTAAAGAAGTGAAGCCTGTATTAGTGTAGTATCAATCCTCATAATTAGACATATGTCAACTGAAAAGCACTAAACCTGCGCGTGTCTGATCCGTTTCCTCTCTCGCCTCCTTGCCAGAAATGCCTCATTTAAGGTATTTCTGTGCCAGCTGTGCGGTGTGGAGGTGCTGTGTCTGTTCTCTGCTAAACCTGTGCAAAATCACTGTCAGTAAAACTCCAGTCCACTTCTACCACAGCTCTGGCTACAAATGCACAGTTATTTAATTTTTTTTACACACTTCCCCCAAGCTTTGACGCTTTGTCTTGAAGCCTCAGGCTGGTGTGAATTTGCCCATGGGCAATCTCTTCGCTCTGACACTCTTATTTGTCTCTCTTTCTGACCCTTTGACTACATCTACTACTCTCCCTCTCTCTCACTCTCATTTCCCTCCAGCTATTCTACCCTCTGAGTGGAAACCGTTGAGCCAATCTGCTATGATGACACTTTTACAGGATGTCCAGGTTGAACAACGACCCAGGATCCAGGCTTGCCCAAAACTGTCACATTATTTAAAGCAGCAAATAAATTAGCAGCAAATTACCTGTCAAACACCTGCTGGTGAAGATGTTTAGAGTCTCCTCTTACCAAAGAACAGCTGGTAAAGGAGACAAGAAGGGGCATTTCCATTTGACCAGAAATCACTACTTAATGACCCCCTGCCTCTGTTCACCACCCAGAGAATCTGCCAATATCATAACATATCATCTCTGGTTGGATGTGACACAAATTTTAAGTGACACGTGAGCTGTCATAGGCGCTGTTCTCTGTGGGACAAATAAGTTTAGCATTCAGCTGAATTAATCAGTGTTGACAAGAGGAGAACTCCCTTGGCTGTTTCCAGTCACGACGCATTGTTTGCCTCACCTCCTAATTGCTCTTGCTTGTGTAATTAACTAATTGCAGCCCGTTATGATTTAAGAAATGATTGTTTAATTTAGTGCAATGAGAGTGGTATCATTGACACCTGTGGCAGAAGTTCATGAAGATGACTCGGCACACTGGGACCTATTATCTGAAATAAGTAACAGTGACAAAAAGTATTTAGACATAACTGTTATGTAATCCTTTTAGGACACTATCTGCAGCCATTATCATTGATGAGATCTGTTGCTTGGAGTAATTCAGAAGAAAACTTGATTTCTAAATAGAAAGAAATCTCTGCACTATTTAACAGCTTGTAATTATTGTTTGTGTTATTTGTAATTAAAAGAACATTGACTTTGAACTTTGATTATTTAGCTTTCATATCCAAATGTAACTCCCTTTCCCATCTTTGTTTTTTTATAATATGAGTAAAGACAACGCACACTGCAAGGTATTACCAGGATTTCGCAAGATTTAACTGTAATATTTCACAATAGATTAGTCTATTATCAGTTCACAGGCTTTAATATGTATGTTTTATATTTCATTATATATTACTGTATTCATAATTCACAACATCATGGCCACCAACAAAATTCAACAAAGATTGTTCTTGCTCGGGCTTTAACTTCTGGATATTCGGCAGCGTTGCCACAATGGACCGAATGGCTTCGCTCGCATCTTTCTCCGCCGCTACTACGGAACTCACCGAAGGTTACCGAACCTCAATGTCATCGTTCTCAGCCACTCCCTCTGTTCACTGATTGGACCGGTAAAAATTTGACCGGAGAAAACCCAAGAATATACCGCAAACCCAGACGTAGTACTGAAGGAAAATGAAAATTGAGCGGAAGTACGTAGGAGGGCGGAGCCAGGCTATCCAGATGGGGCTATTAGACAGGAAATGTTTTCAATAAAAACAGTGAGAAAGTCACATTTAAAGAATTTCATAATATTATTTTAGGTGTAGATTTAAAAATAATTACTGGCTACTGGCGATTTCACACAGTATCAGCTGATTAGACACAGCAACAATCAATGTCTCCTCCATCTACTACTAAAACTTACAGCCAATGACCACCAAGCGGGGTCAAGCACACACAGTTCTTTGCTATTGGTTGAGGCTGCGACTTCGTCGGTCAAATGTCACCAAGGTTGAACTCCACACGATACCAGTGGCTTTACAGTTTATACTGTAATTTTACAGCAACATACTGCTCACAGTAATCTGATGTAATCTGATGTACAGCTGTATACTGTAAAGCCACAATACACAGCTGTCATTTTACTAGAAATTACTGTAAAAATGTCACAGTAACTTGCTTTGAAAGTAATGTAACGTTTACAGTAATTTACTGTAAACGTACTGTCAAATATTTTACAGTGTTCACTGTGCATTGAGATTCTACCAACTCTCTTTATTCAGATCTGCCTGGGGGCTCTGGAGAAGCCTGCTGACTTTACATTGTTTGCAATAGTTACCACCTGTTTGGAGAAAATACATTAAAGCTCAAAATGAAAGGTAATATCCAATGACCTTTTCGATGGGACCCATCTACATTATTCAAGCTGAGCACAGACCAGATTTGATGCGGAATCGGTTAAACGATGCAGTCATGTTTTATTCATCCAGCTGCTTCATGAGCTGAGACCAGCCAAAGACAAATGTTGGGAGGTTTTTATAGAAACACTGAGATAAAACTACACTTTAAAATAAAGTAATAATAGTAGGAATTTAAAATAAATTGTCATTGTCAGCACTGATTTATTTAACAGTTTTTTAGAGTCTTATCCCTATAATTGTCCATTTTCACAGAGGTGAGTGCAGAAAAATCTTCTCTTAGATTAATGTATGTGTGTATTCAAGCAACAAGGAAATATTAAAAATATAGATAAAACATCCTAGTATAGGATCACTTGTTATGCAGACACTTGAGCAGAGCCAAAAAACAGGCATGTGACCATTTTTTTGGTGTCATCCCTGTTGTTTTGAGGAATGCTGACTGTGCATACAGGGTTGAAACAATTACTTTCAATTTATATAATACATTACAGATTACTGATAAGGTGTTTTAAACTGAATTCAGTAATTCCAGTGTATTTTTGAATTTCAACAATTTTTAAAGATGACATAAAAATGACATATTATATATTGTATATGCATTTGTTTATTTATTTGGAAATATCTCACAATTAGCCAATATTAGAGTGCATGCATTACAGTAGGTGTAACGTGTGAAAACAAAAAATGTAACAGTTCATAAATTATTTAAGCTATTACAATTAGGTAATAGCCGTTGCTCAAGGGGAATTAAACCGAGCTAAATCTACTCCCATGTATACCTTTAAAACCACGTTACCTTTAAAAAGTAAACCAATGCTTTAAACTTACACTTGGAAGTGGAGAATTACAGAGACAAGAACAACAAAAACAGCTACAGGTATGTCTCACAATACACAGTTCAGCTGCCGAAAAGTCCAGCTCTTTGGACGTTGTAGTTTATAGAAATATAAGCAAAATGTATACAGTACAGTTTGTACTGTATACATTTTGTACTGTATACAAAATGTAGTCCAACAAATTCACAGTTTTGACTGGTGTTGTCATTGCACCAACAACCATTATCAACTATTATTTTTTTTATGTCGGTAAGACAAAGCATGTTTAGCAATCTAGGAATCTAAAAGCTCCAGACTTTTCCCCCCACAAATGCTGATCTGATCGTAGTTGTGCCAACATCAGCCTGACAGAGGTTAGTGTGTTGCAGCTGCAAGTGCATCTGTTGTCAAACCTGAGCCATCCACAGAGTTCACCGTATGTACTGCTGACCTCTGATCTCATCTCTCATCACTCCCTGCAGCAACACTCACTAAACTAGAGCGTGGAGTTTGCATCTGCATGTGTTCATGTGACGCAAGTTCAAAAGAAGAGTCAAATTCTTTATAAGCACGCATTGTGCCTCTGTCATATTTGTAGGAGTTTTTCATTTGACCAAAGTAGACACATGGAACAACCTTGTACATGAAAATTTACAAAACAAATTGCAAGTATCTGGACACTTAGCACTGCTGTCTTTGAGGTCACAATAGCCATACATATTGTATCACACTCATTTGTGCTTGTTGTTGAGCACAAAACATACTCATTCATTCATGTACACTGGGTTTGAACTTGACACAAGAAAGAATGTATCTGAATACAAGAGCTTTGATAAAAGAGCTGGTGTCTAAATGTACTTTTTGTTTCCATTCATATTTGATGATTATGCACAGGTGAATGTAATACTGTCTCATAGGCTATGACAATACATTATGGCCTATAATTGGCTGATTCTGTCTTGTTCTGCTGAAATCTAAAATGCCTAAAGATCTCAGATTTACTACACAGCTCAGACATAGTATATTATAACACAACAACTTGTCCAGAGTCTAACAAAAGCGTTTTTATAGTTATACAAAGCACTTAGTCATATACAGACACAGGCTGTTATCTCCATCAGCGGGTCAGTCAGATGAGTTGATATGCATTCTACTGTGACTAGCTGCTTATTGTTCTATGATGAAACTCCCTCCGGGGTCGATGTGGTCTCTGTCTGCTTCACGTCATCCTCGACAGTCTGTACAACATCTAATGATTCTCATCTCAGTTGCCTGTTTTTTTACGTCTTGAAGCCAGTCTCCAAGGGGCTGTGCAGTGTAACCTTACCTCCTGTCAGTCACTAGCTATCCCATCCATCCATCATCCGGTGTATAATTACTCTGTACAGCTACCTCTCCGCCTGTCACTGTAACTTTCATAAGCTGTGTTCAGAAGAAGGGCGAGACCCGCATATGTCTATTCTCAGACTATCTGGAGAAGTGATTAGAGCTGGAGACATGCAGGCCAACCTCATCAGTGACAGAATTAAGACCTCTGAGACAGTTTTAAGTGTATCAGCTCCAAGCTTGGGGTGTCCCCCCTCCATTTCTTTCCTCTAGATTTACAACTATGTTGTGGCTGTATAATCCTGGTATGTGGCGTTATTGGCAGAAGTTATTTCCACCACTAGATCACAGGAACATATTTTTTAGTGGGACAAAAAAGTAAGATATCAACAGAAGGTATAGAGAGAGACAGAGAAAAGGAAGAAGGGAGTGAGAGAGAAAAAGAAGAAGACTGTTTTGGCTGAGCGGTTGTCTCACATGAAGAGCGGCATGCTGTGACCATATGCTAGTCCAGGTGGACTTGGTATCCAGGCAACTGTATCAAAGCAGCGGGGGCATCTGCGATTGAATCCAGAGGACTTTTCAAACAGAGGAGTCAGAGAGAACAATGCAGCTATCATCTGTCGGCAGGTAAGATCACCTGGCCTTGCTGAGCCGGACTCTCCTTCTGGCAACTCCACAGGGAGTTCATTCAGACTCTGCCCTGCCTCGGAAAGACACTCACACAAGGTGTCTGGAGGGAACACTGGCATGTTTGTTTCGTTTTGATTTTCAGCAGCGAGAGAGTGTCAGCACATTCAAAGTGCTGGCCAGGTGCTTCATACAAATAAGGGAGGGATTGAAACGGACAGAAAGATACATGCACACGGGCCTGATGTTCTCTTAGTCGTTGTTTTTACATCAGCTGCAGTTAGTCTGCATACAAAGTTAATATCCATGTCCAAAAACAAACTAGTGAAAATATGATGCTGATAAAACCACCAAATAAGCCTCAATCTAATCCATGAGGACCTTTTTTTGTTATTGCATATATTCAATATTAAACATCACAAAGGTCTCCAACGTTGCTTTTTCAATTGCTACATTTAAATTGCTTAACAAAACTTTACAAATAAGTAAAAATACACAGACAAATACATGTATCAATGCATCAATGATGTTTTTTCTACCAATGCATGTCCTGTACACCTTTGGGTCAAGCATGAGTCATCTCACAGAAGGCTCCTGCATGCTGCAGGGGTGTGCCAACAGGGAAATGAGCCCAAGGTCAGAAAGACACATGGAAACATTCCTGTAAGTAACCAAACACCTGCCATTATAATTGTCTGTCCATACAGTATATATGTACTGTATACCTGCAAATGACCATCATAGGTAATTTACTATTATTTCAAGTGTTTAAGGAATTATCTGGAAACAAGGCAAACTTTAGTTCAGTTTAGATAACAAAATGGGATTCCAAGTAGATGATTGTCATTGAAAACACATATGATGATCTCAGTCATTTGGTAGATTTGTTTCAACTCATTTAAAAAAATACATTTTGAGTCAGTTCCTGATTAAGTGACTAGACTGACTAGTTGCTGTGGAAATTACCATGTGTGCTAATGGCATGTTCAACTTTTGGGTTTATATAGCTCACAGTGTTTCCCATACATTGATTTATTTGAGGCAGCCAGCCACAATATCAACATTGACCACCATATATTGATTTTCTACATTATGTTTTCAGTGGTTTTGCATTGAAAGTATTGTTTTCCAACTTGTTTTGAAGTGAAATTCCCAGCAAAAGGAATTTATTATTATATTGCTTTGTGCTATGCGTATTTATTAAACCGGACTAAATGGCATCCTTATACAATGATAGAATTGGCTCTCCAAAGGAAAACGGCTGCTTAGCAGAAGATGGAAGAAATAAATGGGTCTAATTGTGCTGATGAGGGAAACAGAAATACCCAACACGCACCATTTTAGTGGCAAATTGCTACTTTGTCAGCCAGTTGTTGCAGAGAACAAATTATCCATAAAAGACACAAAAGGCAATTTGCCTTACAGTAAAGAAATATGCTGAATGTTAAACATACCTGACTCTACCAGAATTCTGTATACCTGTATATTCAGCAAAACACTATCAGCAACTCCGATTAAATGCTATATAATAATCATATATTAGTATGGCTCATTTTATTTAACTCAATCCATCTGACTCTTCGGCAAGCAGCTCACTTGTTAATGTTGTGTCTAAACTAGAGAATGAAGGATCGACATTGAAAATTTTGGAGCATTGTTGGGCTTTCTGGAATGCAGCCCAGACAGCAGCAATGCCAAGTTTTGAGTATTATAGCTGTCAGACAGGGAAAGCCAAACCTGAAACCCCTGCCGTGGGGGCTCTATACGTTCGTAAAATGCAACCATTCCACAGACATGTGTAAGTATGTTGGAAAAATATAAAATGATAATTAAAGAAGATACTTGATCTTTGAGTGTCTTAAGAGCAGCAAAGTTTTAAATGATCTCATTATACGGTAACACAATATATTCCAGACATTGCAGTACATTGTTTGCATGCACTATGCAACACACACTGTCTGTGTAGTTTCATGACAAAACAGCACTGCAGAGGTACAAGATGTTTGTTTTAAATTGTCACAATTTCAAGCATCTGCAGCCAAGTGCAACTCTCGCATCCTTCTGAACAATGCAAAACGGAAAACATCAAATACCAACCTGCTGCTGTTTCATGGTTTCAATCCTTTGCTTTAACTGTAAAATAAACACCAAATCAGCACAAAATCTGCAGACTAGTGATGGTGAATGTTCCTTGTCATTTTCTCAATACAGCGAGGCCAGAGTCCCAAGCTGCAATCTGTCTCTAATCTTCCACAGTCAGGGGCCAGCTAGGGGGGAAGGAAGTCGATGTAGGCAGCTGTGTCGGCCGCTGAGCCTAACACACTAACGCCCTGAATCCGTTGCTTTTTCGTGGAACTTATTTCAGATGAAATGGAGGAAGATGAAAATGTGGATGGTGCATAGTGCTGGGCCTGGGTATAATGAGTTACAGGTGGGGTTTGAATTCCCTTGCGCTGCGGCCCACAGCTCCAGATGAGCCTGAGTGCTTTCACAGGCAGCTAGCTAGAGCCCCTTTCTGATTTCAGAGTACTTTTCCATTTCAATTGAGCTGCTGCTGCTGCTGTTGTTGACATTGCCATTAAACATCTCAAGATGCAAACATATCTCTGTGCATGTTGGATAGCGGGACTTTAGAACAATGGAGGGTCTGTTGTAGGTGCAGAGAACTTAAAAAAAGCCTCATGCCTTTTATTTTATCTATGCTCATTAGCCTAAGGTCACATTGTTGTGAATGAATACAAATTAAGCCCAGGCATGGAATAAAGTCCACTGAGTGTGGACATGTGCATCATGTTGGATGTGGTTAGTTGTTAATCTGTGAGATATGAGCAAGGCCGAAACCTTTAGCTTCAAAAGGTCTTAAAGGTGAATACTTCAATGGCCCTGCAGGATACTATATTCCTGAGAGAGCACAGAGAAACACTAGAAATGAGTGGAGGAGAAGAAGAGGGTAGCAGACAGACATAACCAGAGCATACAAGAAGGCGCTGACCACAGGCTATAGACGCTTGAACCTTGTGGTAAACTTGGGAAATGAGGTTGCCATCCCTCTCAATTTTCCCATCAACCAAAACCACAGCTCATATGGTAAAGATTGATCCCAGATCAAAGAGAATAGCCAATTAGACACAGTCATCCATTTCATTTGTAATCTGCATCAGATCACTGAAACATGTTGTACAGGAAACACTTAGGTGACATCTGCAGGTGCAAATGTTAAATGTTACCTTTAAAAGACAAAGATATGGCTCTAGCTGAGATTTCATTGGAGGCGTATGCCTCGTTTTAAAGTGGCATTAAAGTGCATTTTCAAAGGGTCTAGACATTAGAGGGTGTAATTTTAAAGTCATTTGAAGTAATTTAGACCAAAATAAGTCTATCCTTTCACTCTGGTTTGTCCCCTAGGACACCCAAGAACTTTGAACTCTTGTAGACCCCGGTGTGTATATGTTAGTTCATGACAGGGAAACTCTATATGGGTGTGTTTCAGTACACTGATACACTAAGAGGGTTGCCAGGTTCAGTTCCCAGTGAGCTTAGGTAAAGAAGAAGTCACCATTAAGGAGATAATGGACAAGGCACATTGTGAAGCCAGGGCACCTGGGAGTCAAGAGCACCACACAGACACATGCTGTAGCCTACATACTGACACACCTTTTGTTCTTAAAAATGTTACTACATACACAAAAAGGAAAAAGAAGAGTAAATGCGGTGACTTATATTCTAATAGAAGGTTGAGAAATATGGTATATACCATAGCCATACCATTTATTCTAAGTTAGCTTTCTGTTTCATACTGTTTCTTTTTGGGTATATTAGGCCTTTGAAAATATAGCCAAAAAATGAGCAGGAATTGTATTAAGGTAACCTAATCTCTGAACTATTTAGTTCACCAGATAGCCCAAACTAGACATTCCCATTTAATTATTTTATCTATGAAAAATGTCTCAAATGATTTAGCAGAAAATGTACATGTATATATATATGGATTGTATCCACCTACATCAGTATATAAAATAAGATAAAAAATACAATACCTTAAAAATACAGACAAGATAGAAAAATAAAAATGTAGGTGAAAATAAAAAATTGTCATTTTAAGCATTCTGACTCCCTAACAACAGATCATACAAATATGTTGAACTGAAGAGAACTCACTAGCTGATACAGTTAAATAAATCATATCATATGTAACAGCTATCATATAGGTTTATACTGTAACATTAGAAATGTCTGTTTTTTTTTTTTGCTCTAACTGTATATATATATATATATATATTTAATCAGGAAATCACAAGATCTCATTTACAAGTGAGACCTGAGTACAAAATGAAAATTCAAACAAAAATACAATCAAATGAAAATAAGAAATATTTAAATATTAAGACAGCAGTATACAGGCGTAATTGAAAAAAAAAATTATAACATTATTTCATACAAATAAGAAAAAAGAAAAATTAAAAACACATTAAAGAAAACACATTTATAAAAAGTGCATTTTAAAATAACATTGATGCAAATACAAAGATGTATAACTGTACTATGTAAAACAGTCACAGTTAAAATGAATGAGCTCTCTATTCAAAATTTTGAATGCCGTGTCTCTTTCTACACTGGAAAGTTTTTTGAGCACAGTCGTCTCACTCTTGTGTCTGGCAAACAGACCAATAAACATGGAGATTATGGGGTTGTCCCCTTAGAACATTCCATGTCACCACAAGCATAAAGCATACTTAGGATATCAAAAACTGAAATTAGAGGCGTCTTTCTTGGAGCTCTGTGGAAACTAATACAGATACAGTATATAAACCACATGACGCATGTATTCATTTAGGGTTAGACGCTGGATGAAATTACCATGCGAACACAGCAGGCTGGATCTTATTATTGTCGGAACTGAAGACTAGGAACCGTGATTCATTATATGGGACTTATGTGAGATGAAAAATTCAGAACAGCTCTACACATCTTTTATGGATGTAGATCATTCATATTTATTTTTGACAGCCATGTAAGTGCGATCAACTCAACACATATTAGCCATAGCGTACCGCAGTGTTAAACTAAAACATCTAATTTCTCTAAACAGAGTTTGTTTTTTCTTTGATTCTGTCCCAAAGTACATGTAAGTAGTATTTAAACTGTGTTCCCCTGCTGCTGTACACCACTGCAGCATTTAGGGCAAATTCCTGTTCTCATGCTAAGTGACTGGCTTATGTCGTGCTCTTAAGAAGATTTTGATATACTGCACTGCTACTGATGATATCCCAACAGAGGACAATGCTGTGCTGACATGCTCACTGGGCCAGAAACACACTGACAGTCTATGCCAAGTATTCAGTTTCTAACATCAGAGCACATATCTCACTATACAAGTTTCCCCTCATCCTTGATTCGCCACTACACCCTTTACTCGTCCTCTGTTTTTTTCCCTCTCTTGTCTTGAGGAACAGGGCTCTTGTAACCCAACAGAGAGACACTGATCCCTGAGCACAGCATCTGCTGACAAGCCAGCCTCCCATTCAGCCTTGGCTAGAGGCATAGGCCGCCGAGAAACCCGATCCAGCTTGGCAGGGTCTCAACAATCGCTTCCTGCCCCATCCGGGCCCACACAGCTAAGTACTCTTAATTAAATAGGTTAACTTGTCTAAGATGTGACCAAAGAAAAAAGAAAACACTGAACAATCACATCACTGTTTCCTCATTTCCAACAAAAGAGGTTTCCCTCTCTGACATGGTATGATGTGAGCCCTGATACTTAAACAATTACATTAAAGGAGAAGCGGGTAAAGGATCCTCTTTAAATGTCTCTTAATAATAGCCGACCACCCCACTTGGTGCAGATGGACTGGGGAGAAGAAGCAAGGAGTTGAGAGGAGAGGGGAATTCATGATGTACACTTGGACAGCTCTGCGCTCTCCCTGGTACTCTGGGAGAAACTGTAACTGGAGAGAGGAGCAATTTTATTATTCTTTTTGGTTGTTTGTCAGCATACATATTAATGAAGAGTTAGGTCATTGCCAGATACATCTGTATTGGCCTGTGGGGCTGCCTGCTAAACACCAGAGAAATTAGAAATGTAAATTTATACCCAGAGATACAATATGAGAGATTCTTCTCTGTTGTTTTAGGCTTCAGAGCTGTATGAGCTTCCATTCTCTGGAGGCAGCCCTGCGGAACAGGCTATTCATTGCAGATCGACCAGATTGCAAATGACACACTGTGTACGACAGGCCTGTTGTGTCTCTGCAGAAAAACATGCAAAGCTCATTTGATTCAGCAGCTCTGCCTTCCTACTAACCATGTTACAGTCAATGTACAGGATACAAACAAACAAAAAAATCTAGTTTCATTGGTGTCTTTGTTGACAGCTTAATAGTATAAGAAATAAATAAATGAAAATACATAAAAAAAAACATAAATGAAATAATACAGACAAACAGGAGATTCCTGCATGTACATTTCTTATGCTAATAGAAGGCATAGCAATTTATTTATAAGAAAACCTATTTTGCCCCCAAAACATTTGCAAACTGTAAATGAAAAACTATAATATGGCTATGGTGTTGTGTACCCCCACACCTGCTCTATTTCTGATATTCTATTTTTCTCTATGTATCCTAGTGCTCATTGTTGCACCAACAACCATCTCCCTACAGAGATGATTAAAGTTTTATCTTTTCCTATTTTATCTTGAAAGCTTCTCTGTAATTGCATCAGATATCATTTGGGAACCTTTTAATCCCTTCAAGTCATGCTTGTGTATTTAAGCAATGGCACATCAAACCACAAGTACACACAATGTGATAAAGACAAACCTCTCTCCAAGTGTCTATTGAGAGCTTTCCTATAAAGTCCAAGCAGCTCCTCATCAATAGAAATGATTCTGCTTGTCATTGGTGTTAGTGTGTATCCACTTTAATGGAGCCTCAATGGATTCAGACCTACACTACCATAGGTCTACCTGTCAAGTCCAACATATCAGATTTACCTGACAAATTTTCATTAGCTCAGTCAAAACACATCTGGCTGTAGAGTCAGTCCTAAGGGGGGCAAGGGGCACTCTGCTTTGTTATCATTAGCTGTCAGGACATAACCCATCTTTGGCTTCCCGCTAAGAGGCAGGAGCCAAAACTTCCAGAGCAAAAACAGCTGTGAATAATTCCCATTTCCATGCTAGAATTTACATTCATCCGATGGGGGAAAAATATGTTGATGTAATTCAAATTAAGGTCCACAGGAGGCTCCATAGCTTGAGAGAACATCTCTAAAAAGACCTTGAACTTCCTGGTGTGATGCCAGGGTAGAGTACCATGCTGTTCTGCTGCTGCTGCTGCTGCTGCTGCTGTTGCTGCTGTTAGTCGCCTTCCTCTTTCCTTCCTGTTTTGCCCTGCTGGGATCAATGTCCAGAAGAGATGGTAATCACCACAACGACATGCGGCAGCACAGCTCATTTGTGTACATGCATAGTTCACACCAGGATTGCTGTCTGCATTTTAACGGAAGGGCATTAGTCTTTGCCACCGTGTGACAAAGCGCTATCATTGATCCAGTGCTTTCCCTGTAGGTTGAGGAAGGCTAGACTGGTAGCTTGAAGCAAAGGTCCCCAGCTGCAACAAATACTGGTCACCCCTCCACCCACCACCCTCCTCCCATACTCCATCTAGCATCAGCCTTGCTTTCTCTCCAGTCCTGCAGTGCAGTCATATGATAAGCTATGATTGCTGCTCAATCTTTGTCTTTTTCAGAGACAGCCCATTTAAGATGCCTGGACCCCGAATTGAGTCTGCATGTAAAAACTCATTACTGGTGGGTGATGGATGAAGCCTTTTTTCATAGTGTGCAGCTGTAATAAACAATCAATGAGGAAGCATGTGCAGCACAAATCATCCTGTACACTGCCTCACTGGCATCAATATTCTGTATGAAGAGTCTTGTTTTCCACTCTCAGGGTCAATACTAATAGACCAGGGCACAGATTGGAGACCCTTAGTGTCCAATCCATACCAAAGAGGTGTGTTGGTGTTTGCACACGACTAGTGCATGTCCTTGAGGCTTACATCATTGTGTTTTAACAGTCTAGCAGTTTAATATTTTTCAATTTCAGGTTTCTATCATAGTAAAATACAGTTCTGACAAAGCAAGCATAAAGGGTTTTAAGCATCTAGCCAAATTGTATGCACACTCTCTTATCAAATGGAATCAGTTTTCAGCGGTGATCCAGAATAAAAAAACTGTTTATCTGCTTGGGGTGGAGATGTGTATTATTGAGTTTTATTGAAAAAAAAATTTAGATCTGCGGAAATATCTGCGGAATTCTGCATCCGCAGATTCCGTGTGGCTGATAGGTTTTTGCAAACTTCACCTCAAAAACGAATAAATACTTAAAGATTATAAATATGTGCATAACTCAATTTTGGGGAAAAGCTCATAGCGTGTGGTTCACTCAAATTAAGACTGTAACTTTGTTTAAGGGTCAATGACGTGACACCCATTTTTTTGTCTATAAGGTTAAATTAAATTTAAATACATTACATTTAAAAAACAAACAAAATACGTCAATACATACTTTTTTAGAGGCCATATTTGAAATAGTTTGGTTTTAATTAATTTTAAGAGAATAATTGGTGATTAATGGCAAAAATGTCTAAAAAAAATAGACAAAAAAAAAATAAAAATAAAATAAAGGCTGACGGCTCCTCTGACGGACGACGCATGGAACACACCGAACAGACTCGAGTCACCAACCTCCCCACAGACCTGACTGTGTGTCAGCGCCTTAAGTGGTGTAACCATCAAAACTTTGTACCAAATTTTTTAGCTTGCTTAAAAAGGGCAAATTTCTTCATAAAAGATCCCATAAACTACTTGGGCATTAACCTAAATTAAAGGTTATTATACGTATTTACAATATGTTTTAAAATTATGCTTATATTTATTTTAATAATTTAGGGAATTCTGTCAGTCATGCATAGCTTCCTGAAATGTCAAGGTGGTGTAACCACCATTCAAGGTGCCATTTTGTTAAAATCAGCAAGAAGACCACATGACAGGAAATTACATCAGAGAAAAGGACCCCTGATCAGCATAACTGCTGCATCACAAGGTTAATAACTCTCTGATAAATATAAGTTAGTAAGACATTTTTAGGTGAAGTTAAGTTCTTTGGTTAACATGTCAAATGGTATGACCCAAGTAAAAAATTGAAAAACATTCTTTTGAATAAAAATTAGTATTTAGTGTAAAAATGATTTTTGATTATTTACACCAAGGCCATATGCTGATATATGCGTCCATTATAATGCCTGACAAATTAGATTTTACATTGAAATGTCAAATGGTGTAACCGGTAACACCATTTGACTCCTATTACAAGCCTCTCAATTGTTGGCCAATCTTTTCAAATATAACTAGTTAAGTTACTGGTACAAGAGGTTATATGAATTTAGTTACTATTTAGAACTATTTGTATGTGTTTATTGTTTGTATTTTCTAAAAGTGGAGGTAATTTATCCAACACTTTATTAAGATAGCTTATTTAGCTAGGCTATGCTAGGCTAAATCATTATAGTGCAAGGCCTTAATGTTTAAACAAGATTTTAGCCTTAAATTAAAATTTCTATATCATTCCTTTGCAATGTTACAATAATTTCATGACAATTTAATAAAATAGAATGAGGCAGTTGAACTGTGACCCCTAATGTGGTACAAGATCAGTAGCTTTAAAATACCTAAAACATTTAAGGATTATTTAATTTAAGTATACAATGTTACTTAAATATTAAAAATGCTGTTTAAAGTTTATCAAACTGAATTCAGATAAATGCACCAGAATAAGTTTAAAGTGCTCATATTATGCTCATTTTCAGGTTCATAATTGTATTTAGACGTTATATCAGAATAGGTTTACATGGTTTAATTTATAAAAAACACCATATATTTGTTGTACTGCACATTGCTGCAGCTCCTCTTTTCACCCTGTGTGTTGAGCTCTCTGTTTTAGCTACAGAGTGAGGCATCTCACTTCTATTCAATCTTTGTTGGGAGTCGCAAATGCTCAGTAGCTAAGTACGGACAACTAGCCATTCAGAAGCAGAGTATGAGGGCGTGACCTGACAGTACCTAGGTAAGGACTACTAGCCAGTCAGAAGCACTACTAGCCAGTCAGAAGCAGAGTATGAAGGCGTGCCCTGTCAGTACCTAGGTAAGGACTACTAGCCAGTCAGAAGCAGAGTATGAAGGCGTGCCCTGTCAGTACCTAGGTAAGGACTACTAGCCAGTCAGAAGCACTACTAGCCAGTCAGAAGCAGAGTATGAAGGCGTGCCCTGTCAGTACCTAGGTAAGGACTACTAGCCAGTCAGAAGCACTACTAGCCAGTCAGAAGCAGAGTATGAGGGCGTGTCTTGACAGTACCTAGGTAAGGACTACTAGCCAGTCAGAAGCAGAGTATGAGGGCGTGTCCTGACAGTACCTAAGTAAGGACTACTAGCCAGTCAGAAGCAGAGTATGAGGGCGTGCCCTGACAGTACCTAGGTAAGGACTACTAGCCAGTCAGAAGCAGAGTATGAGGGTGTGCCCTGACAGTACCTAAGTAAGGACTACTAGCCAGTCAGAAGCAGAGTATGAGGGCATGCTACACTAGCAGCTAGGCGAGCATTATAACGTGTGTTACAAAATGAAGTAAAGGCTGGACTACAATAGAGCTGTTTGAAGCAGTTTGTGAACAGTGTTTTCTGTTGGAGATGGTAAGTCCCTTTGGGGTGGACTTTAGGCTTTTTCACTTTGTAAACCTATGACATGCCAAAAAGCAGTAACTGTAAATATGTCAAAGGACATGCACAACGATAAACAGACTTGCTTCTCCCTCTCTCTTTTACCCATCTATCTACCTCTTTCTCACACACAAACACTCTGTTCACACATACACACACAATTTGTTAAGATATTAGTTGTTGAATTTAATCTGAGTTTTAAATATATTTAAATATTTGTCATTAATGAACTACTTTTACTGCAGTGCTTGATAGTGTCACTTACAAGGTTTTTGACTGTAGAAGCATCATGTCAGGTGGTGTAACTGGTTTCTGTCAAATGGGGTAACCAGTATTTTTCTTGAAAATATGATAACGTGCAGGTAAATTAATGTTTGATAAAATGTAAGACAAATTTTTAAGACTTTTTACACAATTTGTCCAAGATTATTTAGAAAACAAATGTTGTTTCCAGCACGTCTACCACTTGATATTGCAATAACAAATAAAATTTAAATTTAGAAGTAATCCTAATAAAATCTATTTTTGGATGAAATTTTAAAATAGGAGTTATATTTATATGAGTGCACTCATAAACAATGTAGTGGATGAAATATTAAATATTAATCATTCCTTTGTGGTTACACCACTTGACATTTTAGGTCAATTTAGCCCTACCTTTTTTTTAAAAAATGGTGAAAATCCTATTTCAAATGAAATAAAATGTACAGTAACACAAATTATACATTTTAACGACACTCAAGGATGCCGTTAAAAAAGCTTTTTCAAAGTTTTTTAATTTTCTCATCTGGCCAACCCTTATTCGTCATTGACCCTTAACACTTTCTTGGTGATTTTAAACAAACACATTATGATTAAGTGTTTCTAATTGCCCAACAGACTGCGTAAGCATGGTGTCTATTAGGGGTGTGCCAGGGGAATAACTCAACACAGCATGAGCCTTATAGTTATATTAGGAAGTGATCTTGAGACCAGAAGGTTTTAATCCCTGGTTGCTACATTAGGGAAATTTGGTGGGTCAAAGTTAATGAGGTGGGCTCCATTGTGTAGCTTACATGCTCAAACCTGCAGGGAGTTGTGCTGCACTATACATTCTGATAAACATTAGGCAGCAATAAAGTATACAGTAATAACTTGGAATAAAATCTATGCTGCATATCTGTCATTCTTTTCTATGTATTCCATGAATGAGGAAAGGCCTCCTGATTCTTCAAAGGTCACAATAGTCAGCAAACCAGTCGTTAGTAGAAACCTGCGATCACATAAAACTGCTAATTAGAATATTAATGGACTGCAGCAACTGTTAATTTAATAACTGATGGATAGTGTCAAAATGTAATGGAATATCCTGCTTCTGAATTGGTCAAATAAGTAATAAAACGTGTCAATGAAATAAGTTAATGTGACGAAGTTAAAGTAATTAGGTGTAATTAATTGAAGTCTTTGCTTGTAGCTGGAAAGAGCAATAAGTTACACAGGGAGTTTTGCCCTATGGGGCAGGTTTGTGTGTGCGTAAAAAAAGGCCATGGGGCACAACACACTGTAACATTTATACATATCATCACTCTATACTCTGAGGCAAATTATGGAAAGAATCTTGTGATTTCTGCAGTTTGAACTCCTCATACAATGAGGATGAAATCCACAGCAGGAAAAGTTAAGGGTGGTAAAAAGTGTTACCCTCAAAAGTTATCCATATCCGTTCAAACTCTGGGAACCAAGCTGACCTCGAGAACATGCACTGAGAGCCTGGCTGGTGTGTCACTTCTTCTGTAAAATGTTTGTACTTTCCTTATCTAAATCGAGTATCTGAAAAATAGAAGGTTTTGCAAGTAAACTCTTATTTTGTCTTGTGTTCTGAATGAGGAAAAAAAGCAGCTTATTTTCTATTACTGGAAAACTAATACATGTTAATTGATAAATACTATTACTATACTATATTGATAAATATGCCCTCTTGTGGCCTATGAAGCACAAAACATAAAATGTGAAGACAAGAAAGAAAAGAGTTCTGCCAGCAACAAGGTACTAAAAGGTTAGAATAGAAAAGGCTGAGAAACCATTAATATAATCTCAAAATCAATCAGCCAACAAATAAAAGGATACAAATGGATTGTATGATCCATCAGAAGAATACAAAGTAGTCTCCACAGACTACTGTAACCTACCTTCCCTAATGTGTGGACAGGAATGAGGTGAGTTGGTCACAAAGTGGATGGCACAATCACAGTTTAAGAAGGTGCCCCCACTTTGATCAGCCTCTTCAACTATAAATAGTCAGGTTTGCAAAAATGACCGTGTCTGCCAAAGACGTTTCATCAATTCAATGAGGGGCTTAGATGTGGACAGATGTTTCAGCCTGTAGCCTTCAGTGTACTCCAGTGCAAGTCTGTAAGAGGTAAAACAGCAGAACCAAAAGCAACAACAGCACAGATGGAATATTACTGTGTTGGTGAAGCATTTCAGAAATTAAGGGGATGTGTAGATTGTAAATTCTATGTAAGTGCACAGAGGTATATTATTTTTCCAGAGAGGAAAACTGTGTTTCCATTGATTTTTCCTTACAGATTCAGTAGTTAGATCTCTCAGTAGCCCAGTGGATGGAAAACCCAGTGTATATTGTCATTCTGATTAAATATTGGGTGCCTGGTTAGCTCACCTGGTAGCGCGGGCACCCATATATAGAGGAGGTTTACTCCTCGACGCAGCGACCGTGGGTTCAACTCCGACCTGCGGTCCTTTGCTGCATGTTTTTCCCCTTCTCTACCCTTTCAAGTCTAAACTGTCCTATACAAATGAAGGCCTAAATAATGCCCCCCCCCCCCAAAAAAAAAGAAATTTTAAAACTGCTGATCATTGCTTTCACGTACTGCACTTGAACCGATGCACCTGCCTTTTTGTCCTACAGCTACAGATTGTTAATAACAAAGACAAGGTTGTTAGTGAAATTTCAATCCGTGAAACAAGTTTATCAGAAAAAAATGAGGTCATAATAATGATCCCATTGCGTTTTTAATCAAGACTACCTGTAACACAGACTAAACAATAAAAACCTGTGCATATACAAACATCATGCTTTCTTGAAGCCCAAACAAGGGGTGATTCTGTTTACAGCTGATACAATTTTATGTTTAGAAAGCAAGGAAGTGGAGTAAACACAAGTTGACATATCATAAAACACATGTCAATACAGAGTACAGACAATATGCTGTAATATGCATCACAGATCCACAGGTTATAACTGTGTATTTTGTGGCGCTCTTCATCTGTTATGTCTTCTAGAATACAATAATAAACAGCTGGCTTTAAATTGCCATCATCTGGCCTTTTTTAAATAATGCTTGTAATAAAGGGAAATCTCAGTGATAAAAACACGGGTTGAAAACAGTATTGCTCCATATTTCTACTTGCATGATTTTTCCACCTATTGTCCTTACACATTACACAATGTCCTTACACTGTATGGCCAGCAATGTTTGCTGAGCTTTTATGTCAAATTCTATTTTTAAGTCCAGATCTGATCTGCTATTAAACAGCCAGCTCGGTGTGATGCCTTCAGCACAGTCAGTGCCAGACTGTTCATATCCTCTCTCACACTTAGGCTGCCCACCACTCTTTTTGTGGTCAAGATACATTTCTGTGATCCTAACATCTCATAAGCCACATCACAGTTGAGAAAATTCATCTTTTATGATTTAATACTTGCCCTTTATGCTATACAAAAGTGCATCTGTTAAGGGACTCAGTACGCCAAGAATAATAAAATAATTCAAAACAGAACAGGAGTTTTTTAAGTGTTCTTCTGTATGCTAATATTGCTATAATATATGCTAATAACACAGTAAATCACACCACACACACACACACACACACACACACACACACACACACACACACACACACACACACACACACACACACACACCTGCATGGACACTTTCACACACATACACACACGCCAGTCAGCCAGAAACTTCTCAGACTTGAATTGGAGGTGAAGGTAAACAATGGGGTCATTGTTTTGCTGCAGATGAAGCACTCATGTAATGAATATGCTAAATGCTAAGAGATACACAAGAGGCATACATTTGGCAGAGCGCAACCCGTCTGTCAAATTAAACTTGTGCTTACACATTGATGTTTCAACTGATAAGGGTAGAGTACAGTTCAAGAGCAGTACTTGCTGCTTTTCCATTAAAAAGTCATGATCTATGTTTGACTTCATATAAATGGACTGTCACAATCATTTAAATTGCTTGTGTTTTCCTGTAAGTACTGTAATGATTTTGTGTTGCAGTTCCCAGCATTTACTCTAATTTTGACCAATACTGAGCACTGAGGGTACAAAATGCACCCACTGTTCACTGAATACATGTAATGAAGCTTAGCGTAAGGTCATTCAGGAAGACTTCTATGCTTTACTAGTTTGTAGACGGGCTTCCCCGTCCTCTCGTATACTCTCTCTGATGTCGAAATTCTTGTGAGTTTTATTCCAACTGACTCCTACTACCGCGGCTCTTTTTGTTTTGTTGCGCTGTTGAGAAGCAAGACATGGGAACTTTACTTGGGTTTTGAGGAGTAGCATTTATTAAGAGACAAACAGAAACATACACTGTAGCCTACATTTACTACCACTTAACAAGTAAACTGCTAATTTATTCTCTGCTCTGATAGCCGACAGCTGTCTGCTCTGAGCGCATCCACCATCACTCTTGTGTTGTGGTCAACAGCACACTTGCACTGAGCTATTCCTTAAAGGTGCAACGCTTCTCTTATAACACAACGATAGCCTGCCAGAACTTCCTGTATTTGGTCCGACAGTCAGAACCATCCAAAACATGCTTTCACGCTAGAAACGAACTGGAGCATAGTTCAGCTCACCGAGACTACTTTTTTTTTGGTTGGACCAAATTTCGGCTGTTTGGTCCGGACCGTATTCTGGGGGAGGTTTCACATGTGTAATTTTGGTTCAGATCAAATTGAAAAGTGCAAAAGTCCGGACCAAACAAGGTAGGTGTGAAAGCCCCCTAACATATCAACCTATTATGCACCATGTTATGTAAACTTATTTCACTATTAAATGAAGTCTCTTGAAATGTGCCTTCACATCCAATAAGATGATCAGAATGGTTCTGGGATAGTAACATTCCTACAGCTTGTTGCCATGCTCGCAGCGCCACTCTAGTGAGGCCAGGGTTGGTATCCCTGGGGCCAACTATTGGATGGATTGCCATTGAAATTTGCTACACACATTCATGTCCTCTCAGGATAAATTGTAATAGCTTTGGTGAGCCTCTGACTTACATAGTGCCAACACATTTTTAAATTGTTCAATATTTGGGTCTATGACCAAATACCAAACTGATTCCATTCCCATTCCATTCCCCCTTTGTATTGTGTGCCAATTAGCAAATGTTACCATGCTAACATGGTGAAGATGGTTACCATTATACCTTCCTTACATCAGCATGTTAGCATGCCAACATTAGCGTTTAGCTTTAGTACAGTCTCACAGAGCTGTAAGCATGGCTTGTTGGTTTATTATGAACCTTTTAGACTACACCTCACAAAAAACATCTAGCCTTAATCCACTGTGAGTAAGAAAGTTTAAAAGTGTCAGATTTCCATGTAGATGAAATGTGTATTTAAATTGAATTGTTTGCTGTCTCTTCTAAAAACCTTATAGGCTACATGAGGGGATCTTTGTCTGTTTAGTCATGGTCATTAGCCCTGATTAATCACTGCATAGATGCATAAGTACACAGTTCTCTTGTTTATCCAAACAAGTCACTGTTCCCTTTGCCAGTAATGTAAAATGCATCACTTTCCATGTGTCTGAGGATTCTTGATTTAGAGTAGCAAAATTTTTTTATAATTATTACTTGAAATCCCTGCGCATATTAGATATGATATGACTCATTATAGGGTAAAGTAGTTCATAGCCTTGTTTACTTAGTTTTAAAAAAAGTGGTGAGAGCATTTTTCTGAGAAAGCTCCCAATACACCTTGCTGTTTGCCAAATCACAGCCACAAAAAATGTTCCAACGAATAAATTTAGATCGGAATTGTGAGAGCGGGATCTCAGAAGGAAGAAACCTTCCAAAAGATTAATGGTGTGAAAAGGGGAGGCAACTCCTGCCACCCAATAAAGTCAAGGCTTAAGCAAACAGCTAAAGCTCTCTCACCCCTGGCCCAGATCTATGGTCTAACAATTTAAGACACACACACACACACACACACACACACACACACACACACACACACACACACATATGGTCTCTATGGTCCATACAGTACCGCATTAACATTAACATTAACATTAACATATGTACTAAAGTATAGAGCTTGCTGAAAGATTAGCTAGTTTCATCTCCCAATAAATAAACATGAATGTATTTTTAATGGCTTTCAAAGTGAGACATCCCCAATGCCAGCTCCTCCTCTTAAATACTTGGTATTATTATTCAAACTACACCTTCCTTCCGGCAGACAAGAGGCATTTTTTTTCTTAACTCTTTATCTCAGAATTAGTTGAAAGGCACAGAACACAATCCACGAATGAGTAAATTGCAGGGGGAAAAGTAAAAGTATGGTAAAATCTTATTAACTTGAGATATATTTACTCTAAGAACTCCTCAAAATACATTAATTATATTTTGAAGAAATGTAAATTTATGAAGCCATCACATTTTCTACCTGAAAACTAAAACAAAGCAAAAATACTCTAGAAAGTGACCAAGAATGGTGAAATATGACTTAAAGCTACGTTGGGAATTCTAAAATCTAAGTTAGAAGAATAGAGAGAGAAAGAATAGTTTTACAGTCGTGAAGCATTCATTAATATACAGTCGGCCTATGTATATATTTATTTGGTTTTACATTTACTTATTACCGGTATATATTTATATTTTATTTCAGCATAGTCTTCACTATGATATGTCTGAATATATTTGGCAATATGTCTGAGTGTCCCAAGAGTTTGCTGCTGAACATAAAACACAAGCGCTAAAATCCGATTTTCTTTTTTTTTTTCTCTCCAGCTACAAGAACATGCAGTCATAAATATTTGAGGTTTAATATCTATGAATTTTAAAATCATAAAAATATTTCAAGTAGATGCTGTATTAGAAAAACATTTACAACTGCGTCTGATAGCCAGCAATAATAAGACAGAGGAGTGTGTCCTGCCTTAAATCCTTAACACCCTTCCTAAATGTAATGGTATTCTCCTTTAATTTGAATCAAATGGACAAGAATTTAAAACAGCGTATAAATGAGCCCGCTGAGCTCCTGTGGGCTGAACTGAGTAGAGAGCTGTAAATGACCTGTCTGTTGGAAATTATGTCCACAGTAAATGTGAGAACTACTTTTACTGTTCTCTCTATAATCACTCGCACTCTATTCACTTTCATTCAATTATGCTTTATTGGCAGAGCAGCAAAATATGGTGTAGCCAAATTAAATGTTGCCATTTTAAGAGGAACACAGAGGAAAGTGATGAGAAAGAATATGCCCCTTCTCACGCCCTCTTTTTTTTATTTCTGACGGTACACATGTGCACCTACATGCAACATACGCTCCCACCCAAGAATGCTTGCACACACACTAACTCTCACACAACACACACTCTCCCACTCAGTCTTCCTTTGGGAAGGTCAAAGGTCTGAATTGGCTTGTCATTCACTCCAGTGCAGAGCTCTGTGTGTGTGTGTGTGTGTGTGTGTGTGTGTGTGTGTGTGTGTGTGTGTGTGTGTGTGTGTGTGTGTGTGTGTGTGTGTGTGTGGGTGGGTGTGCAAATACTCCAGGTGCTCTCCAGAAGGGAAGATAAAAATCTGTTGCCTGCCTGTTCTCTAGTTGAACAGGAGAGAGGTTGACCCCAACAACCTGTGGCCTGGCCCGTGTTTAATGGCACACAGAAAGCCACATGCATGTGGCAGAGAGATTGCTGGGATTTATCTTACGTAAATTTACACATCATAAACCTTTGTAAACATGAGACAAGCTGAAGCTTGACATCATGTTCATTTAGCTCACGTCTAATCATAAGCAGCTAGATGTTAATGCATTAAAATGCCCCACATCAATTACTTGGAATAGAAAACACATTTCCCCCCACTTTAGACCCCCCTGTACCTAGTGCAGTAATTTTTAATTCATATTGTGATAAATGACCTACTATACTGCCTGAAATTACATAGACACCCCAGGCAGATTTGTTGTAAATAATCTTGTAATGCACACGGGACGAGCTGCTCACTGTAACAGTTTTCCTGTGGGCAGCTTTTACAGAAATGTTTAAGAATGCTGCAATCACCATTTGGCTCAGTTGGTAAAGGATACAATCATGTTGTTCACCCAGTTCTACATACATAAATAAACGTCCCTGTGGGCAACATATTTTATTGGTCACAATAGAATACTGTTACCATTTCTGAAGCTCAAATAGACAATTGAAACCATATTAGAGGGCGTGAGAGATATGCAAGCATGTGCACTCTCGTTTGCATGTCTGCATGTGCACACAAACATGAATGTGTGTGTGTGTGTGTGTGTGTGTGTGTGTGTGTGTGTGTGCGTGTGTGTGTGTCCAGGCAGAGCTGGCTTTGATTAGAGCCTGCATGATAAAATGGGAGGCAGCTGAAGGCAGAGCTGGAGCTGGTTAGCGGCTGCCGACAAATGGAGAGAGACCAGGAAGATTTTTATCAAACACACATGATCGTTGGGGGGGATGCCATTTATGTTTCCCAGGATGGCGACTCACACACAGGCAGAAAAATGTGAACCAACAGAGGAGCACGTAAGCATGTTCATTTTCAAAGTAATCATACAAACAAAGGAACCTACAGGGAAGGAAGGAATAAACACAGAATAGGGAGTACTGTGCTGAAGCCTATAGAGAGCTTGTGAAATATAAACACGAGCAAGGAATAAAACAGCAGTAAAACTCTCGAAAAACACTATCACTGACTTTTCCCAGTGTGGTGTTTAGCCAGCAGTAATATGTCATGGTTTCATTGTTTCTCTAATCTGATAAGGCTTTATGGTTCCTCCTGCTATTAGCGTCATCTATTGTCATTTGAGGTGGCAGGATGGCAGCCTGTGGCACTGACCTCTCTCAAATCCCGCAGTCTCCTGCGGACGACAGATTGAGTTAGGAGTCACGCCTGTTTCTGACATCAGAATCTATCTAAGATGGTAGGTGGGTGGAGAGGAAGTGAAAAATAGTTGAATTTTGCTGCTGCTTTCATACTGGAAGAAGGGAGAACGTGATGAAGTTACACCACGTTTTGTCTCCCCCAAGAGGCAGGAGAATAATCAGCTCTGGTTTACACTCACTAGACCTCCCTCTGTGTGTCTTCCTCTTCTCTGCTTCCCTTCGTTTCAGTCCACATCTCGAAACCAAAACAGACACCACATGTGGTGCTGACGACCTTTCCTGTGTTTGAAGTACATCATTTCTTGTACAAGGTTTTCAGAACATGGTCTATTTGGCTTTATAGGCCAAAGCTGTATGGTTAATTTAATTGTACAATATACAGTGTGTTTATTTCACAGCACATCCCACAGATGAATTCCAACTATAATAATGCACAAGTCGGTTTCTCTTAAATTCAATTCATATGGTTATGATTTATGCCTTGTCTGCTTTTTCACGCTACAGTAATGCTGTGAAATTTTTGAATAGACATATCTCCACAGTCAATGACTCCCCATGACCTAAGCTTTTTAGTCAATGATAAATTGAAAAATAAGGGAATGGAGGATAACATCTCTTAAGCTACAGTAAGATGGCTTTTATTGCTGCAAAGAGATGGGTATCTTCCTCCTTTCACGGTTAAATGAACACAGGGCTGAATGTTTGGTCCCGCATGTTATTCCCCCGCAGAAATTAATAAGCATTTAGATCATGTTTCTCTTTGGTATTAATGCCTGGGAACCGTGCCCCGCCCCCTTCGTCCTGTCCACCTTTTCCTGGTCTGAATTAACTGGAAACATGTTTTCACCACTGATAAGTATCACAGAGGACAGGCCACAAGCTTACTTTGGATGCTAGAACTGCTTTTTTTATTTTTCATTTTTCATTTTGGACAGAAAATGATAGAGGGTTGAACAAACACGCAGAACCCACTGCCGCCCCGCTGCTGATGGAAGTTCACATAGTTCCGGTATTCCACTCCCACAAAAAGAAAACAAATTCAAATTAATTTGATACTACTTAACTTGATCGCTTCAAAAAAACATTTTACTGGTTTGACATTAGACATGATACTGTACGTTTGTATAAACCACAACAAATAACACCCAAATGGATCCTGAAATGTCTGATTGATATCGAAGGAATGTAATTCTATATTCTGCTGATGGATGTCAAGGATGCATTTTAACGATTATTGGTAAACTGGCATGTAGAACACATTTAATAATGATCTTAATGCTAAAAGCTTTGAACTTTTCTGCCCAGTGCACCATAGTTAATGGTGCTTAATGAAATAATAGATGGCTGTGATTGACCACTACACAATACTTTCCAGAGCCTAATTGAAAACAGTAAGCCATACTTCCTTGAGGCCACGTACTACTGTACACTGCCTCTTCCTCGGACTTCTTGCCCTTGACCTCCCCGTTCTCCCAGAGCTCCCTCTCCTTCCCCAGCCCTCGTGCCTTCGCTCCGGTCCCTGGTGTCCGCCTCCTCTCACCCCCTCTCCCTCACTTCTCTCCTTTATCCTAATAAACCCTTTTGTCTCTGAGTCTTGCATTTGGGTCCGTTCTGTCGCACACGTAACACTTTGGGAGGTAATGAAATGTGCATTAGTGTGTGTGAACAGTATTTTTAATTTTACAAAAGCTAGTTTTTTTATGGTTTTATTGATTTTATTGACAGTTTAGGGCTGCAACAAGCAATTTATTTAATTGGATTTGTCCATTATTTTTCTGATGAACCTATTAATCATTTTGTCTATAAAATGTCAGAAAAGACTAAAGATTTTCATAAATTAAATATTCAATTTACAATGACATGAAACAGAGATTTATTTATTACATTTCAGCTTGATTAAAGACAAACAATTAATAGATAGTTCAAATTAATGCAGTCTAATTTTGATTGACTAATAGATTAAACAACTAATCGATTCAGCTCTAATTCAAGTCCCTCAAAAGTGTGTTTTTAACGTTATGTAATGGTATCTAATTTGCAACATGCAGTACAAAATGTACAAAATATATAAAATGTATTAAATTCAAAAACGTCAATTTTTCTCAGTATGTTCAGTAGGTGGCGCATACAATAATATTGGTTGGTGCATACAATAATAGGTTTATTGTATTGTATGCACAAAATACACCAAGGCAAATTCCTTGCAAGTCAAAACTTATTTAGGTAATAAATATAATTCTAATTCTAGCACTGACACCACTAAAGATAATAAATAATAGACATATCAAATTTGTACAGGTTTGAATTTTTACAAATAAGTATAAGGGAGATGTATTTAGAACATGTTATCACATGTGTTACCGCTAACTCTATTCAGAAGCGTTAATAGGTCATCTGCCATGTCGGTCCTGCAGGTGAGGAGGTGGTGGGTCTTCAGCTGTTTTGCATCACAGATAATGAGATGCTCCCCTGACCCCGACAGTCGCTTCCAGTCTGAAATTGATCGATGAGAGCCCCCCTTTTGAACCTTATCTGTTGTTGGGCTTTGCATTGTGGCTCTACATCTGGAAGAGAGATCAGGGTTTTTGCATGGACTTCTGGATGAGGACGTGACCAGACTCTATTGCTTGGTGTGTTACTGCCAAGCCACCAGAGTTGCTCACTTCCTCCACAAGTTTCCATCAGGGGAAAAACAGCCTCTGATGTCTGACATGTCACGGTTTGGTGATGAATGAGCTACGAGACAGGGACTTTAAATAGAAAAATGTACTATTTGTGTTTTTCTCTTCATCTCGTGTATGTGTCCCCTGACATTAAAATTAATACATGTTTTATTGCAGCCATTAGGTTGGAGAAGATTACATCAAATTTTATGTTGGTGTTGGGCAAACATCAGACATAAATTTTACCTACTTATGTCTGTCGGGGCCCTTCCTGTGTTGGAGGCCCTTCCTACATTCCCAAGATGACTCCCCAATGATTTACATCTGCTCTTTTTAACAATTTCAGTTTTTCAGAGCAAGGGTTTTGGTAAAAAAGACTTGTTGGAGGATGTTAGTGGCAGCCTTTTCTCTAAAGCCCCCTCAGTGCTGCTCTGAAATGGTCCTCAGTACCATCAAAAAGTCCCATGGGTAGGTTAATGACAATCAACACTCTTTTCATAAGCACAGCCATCATGTATGCCAGCTCCACAGTAACGTAAAAGTTAATATTTCCAACTAAAATGGCCATCAATCCTGTTATTTGACAAATGAAATATGCAGATGAACACAAAATTAACTGACAATGTCAACAATTCTGCTTTTGATTCAGTTTGTGGCTTAGGAAAAACATATCTCAGTGTGTTCTAAAAAATAAACAAAGTAAAATACTGTTCCAACTCCAATAATGATCATACATATACTGTATATTCATTAAACATATGCTGCAGGCCCAGCAGGGAGCCTCAGTGCTTCTGCCACAGCTTCCATCTTCTTCAGTGACTCTGGTCAGCCCAGTGAGTTGAGGACCATGGCTATCAGTAATTAGCTTTCTTGGTTTAACAGCATGTGTGATCACCAGATCCATCCCGCACCCAGCGCCCGCTGACAAAACAAAAGGCTCCCTAGCCTGCATTTTCCAAAGTTGTCTCGGTTCGGTTTCTGTAATAAACCTAATTTGTTTTCGTGCCTTGTTAAAGTCCAAATAAAATCCTGATTATTTTGTTCTTGGAAAAATAAAGGTGCTCAGTGCACAGCGTACTGGATCTGGGTATGACTCATAAAACAGAGTACTGCATGTGATTAGGGATTTATATGTAAGCGGTATGGTGTTATTGCTTGTTATGTGCATTGTGTGTTTGGCTGATAACACACTGTGTTATGTCCTCTTTGTATCTGTATACGCACACAGGGCCTGTGTGTGTGTTGTGTGTGTCTGTGCGTGCCCTTGCATGTACTTGTAAAATGTATGAAGTATAGGATTCCTTTCACGTTTTATTTTCCTTCCATGCAAAGGACTTCATTGAACCAAGCTTAAACAACAACAAGGCACGTTTTAAAACCTGACAGACAACATCCAGTTTCCATTACAGCTTCATATTAAGCCTCCAGCAGGAGGCCTAGTTGGAGCTGTTGTACAAGAGCTTATTGGGGGGCGAGCCAGGAAGTGTGTCCAAATTCTAGGTTACATCTATATTTAGTCTAATAGCTTATGACATTTAAGGACCGTTCTAATGGTTTTGTATGTGTTTGCCAATTTACTACAAATTACACATTGTTATACACCATTGCCAACATTTGTTTAAAGCATACCTACTTTTTTAGATCATTGATATAAATATGATGTTTCTTGTGATGTATTACACCTATGTGAAGGAGGTTTAAAATGTTAACCTTTACACTCAAACGCACTTTGGTACAAACTGGAAAACAGCAGTGACGTAATGCATGCAATCCGTAACTTGGCTTAAACATTAAGAAACACTGATGAAGTCCATTAAACGTTTTGTAAGAAATGCACCTCACACACCTTTTCAAGAATTGCATTACACAGAGGTTTAAATTCATATCACATACAGTATTCATAGAAGCACATCTCTTCATTAATCTTCTGTCATCATGTTTAAAAGAATCCATTAGAGCTAATTACAGACAATTAGAGAGAGCAAAGAAATTATCTTATAAAGCATATCTAACCAGATTATGTTGCAAGCATTAGCCGGATATTCATTGTAATTATTGTGACAGTAAACACAGTATAATGGTGAGGAAAATTTACATTCTTACTGATCCGAGCAAATTAGATAAAAAGGGACAAGAACAAAGTACCCAAAAATGATTTATCACAGGGAACATTTTGCATGAGAAAATAAGAACCAACATGATTGGTGCATGTGGTGTCTTGGTTCACACACATCCAGCCAATCAGTGGCTTGTTGAGGGGCTCAATGTTAAAAAAATGGCACCTGTGCCTCGGTGGGCCTCCTACCACATAATGAAATATCCACATGTTCTACTAATTTGCATTTATTGCGCTACCTAAATGGGCTTGCATTTCACTGTTGCGTGAAAAATAATAAACACTGAATAGAAAAAGGGGACCACAGCAAAACCACTGCCATTACTTTCCCCCATTCACCCTCTGTCTCCCTTGTTTCTTCAGTCCTGGGTACATAGATGCTTTTCCAATTAGGCCCATAGAGTATAGTCTAATATATATTCATAGCTGGTATGAATGACAGAGGAGTGATGATAATGATCAGGATATGAGCTGAGGAAAGCAATTACAGTCACCGCTACCATAAATAGTAATTGCAAAAATCTCTATCATTACAAAGAGAAACCACAAAACACTGACTATACAGCATGCATTCAGCAGAGAGCAGGGGAGGTGGGGAGGAGGTATTGCACAGACTACTTTTTTAAATGAAAGTACTGTTTGCCAACTTTTCCCAACAAGCCATTCAATAAGCACTTCAAATGAGTGGCCGTGCAGATGTGTTTTTGACTCTAATTACTGATCAGTCTTTTAGTGGTTTCTCTGAAATTGACTTTCTCTCCACAGTATTAAATGGTGTGCAAACTGTAACTGGAAACTGAGGCAATTACACAAGTTACTGTATGTTAGTAATTACTTTATCCTGAAGATAATTTGACTGTAGTCTTTGCTCTTTCCTTACTATGGCACACTGAACGCACAATAGAGATGAGTGTGTGTGTACATGTCTGAATGCATCAGTGTTTGTTTGAGGCAAGGCAAGGCAGCTTTATTTGTATAGCACATTTCAGCAACAGAAAAATTCAAAGTGCTTTACATAAAACATTAAAGAGCAGTTAAAAACGATTAAAAAATTAAAAACAGACAAAATATGCACAACTATGTGGCTGCTCGTGCACTGATGGCTGCTGCAGTGTGTGTGTGTGTTTGTGTGTGTGTGTTTGTGTGTGTGTGTGTGTGTGTGTGTGTGTGTGTGTGTGTGTGTGTGTGTGTGTGTGCCTGTGTTTGGGGGAAACAGAGAGAGTAAGGAGTTTAGGGGGGTATGATTTATAGTGCTCTGCAGGTTATAACTCATTTCAAACAGAATTTCCTGCCAGTGTGATTGCATCCTTCCGTAATGCCCTTGACAGAATGGAAAGCACAACCGATGTTCCATGTCTAAAGACAGACATTTTTGGGTGTGACTTTTGAATCTGCGATTATAAATTACCACCTTACGAGGCAAGTCGATTTTTCCATGAAGACAATAACGAATCCCATTCTTGCATTACAGAAAATGCTTGCAAATCATTTGGGGCTATTACTGGATATCATACTGGCAAATTATCTATGGATCCAAAATGGGATGACTGGATGATGGTCCAATGAATCAGAGGGTGATGATGGCCTGTAGTTTTGACCTTATAACAGTCTTACAATGGATCACATTTAACTGACGACAAATCACAACAAACTCCCTAAAACTGCAAACAATGAGGACTACAAATGGTAATTAGGCTGCTTATGAGCCAAGTGAAGTTACACATGGAAAACCATTTACTCTGAACTGCCCCAGAGGTCAACATTTCAGCCATTCCCAGTAGCCAATGGGAAAGAAAACATTGCTAGCAAGGTGATTTTATTTGTGGTAATTAAAGACTAAGTATTTTTTTTATCTATAAAAAAAGCCAACCTAGTGCTTAACTGTGTTGGCAGATTTCTCCTGCCTGAGGCCTGCATCTGTGCGTTATCAACAGCTCAGAAAGAGACACTCTTAACTAAGTCGGGGTGGGCGTATCCTTATGTGCAAGTGCGTATCCATGTGTGTGTGTGTGTGTGTGTGTGTGTGTGTGTGTGTGTGTGTGTGTGTGTGTGTGTGTGTGTGTGAATGTGCATGCATAGTAAAGTCGTAGAAAAGAAAATCTCTAAATTAGGAGGGAAGCAAGAAAATGAGACAGTTTTACCAGAAACATTGTGTCCTCACATTCTGTAGTCATTAAATTGTTTTAATGAATACAGGTCAAAGCCTGCACTTAAATTGGATGTCTTTGATATAATAACTCTGCCTCAGCCTTACAAGCTGCTACTGTGTGTGTGTGTGTGCGTGTGTGTGTGTGTGTGTGTGTGTGTGTGTGTGTGTGTGTGTGTGTGTGTGTGTGTGTTTGAGAATAGGGTTGCTCTGACGCTAGTTGGACTGTTTCTGTTTTTTGCTTTACGCTTTGACGTCTGACATACACTGTACCTTATTAAGCACACATTCTTGCATTTACACACAAAGACACACACACACACACACACACACACACACACACACACACACACACACACACAAATACAGTACAGAGTATGGCACTGCATGAATCAGCAGAATGTCTAATTTCTCAGCACATTAGAGAGAGGATGGCCTTGTAAGACTCCAAATGAAAGGCCTAATGTCCCGCTATTGATTTTCCCTCCCTTAAATTGTACTTCATTTATGGCCATGTCTACCATTTTTTCTAAAGTAAAAAAACAAGCCGGGAGAAGTCAGAGATGGAAAGAAAGCAACAGGCAGGCAAAAAGGAAGACAAACAGCTGCAGGGGATACAGACAAACATGGAGAGAGAAGCAATGCTTCAGTCCCATCTTTATAATAAGATATTCTCACTTCCTCAACACATCCCAAACAGAAAGCGCTGCTATTCTACCTCCCTACATTTAAAGTTGGGCTGGGAGATAAATCGATTTTATCGATTAACTCGAATGTGTAGTTAACGTCGATTTGTTTAAATGAAAATCGGTTTTCTCCTTAACATCTGCCGACGCTCCCCTCTGGGCTCCCGTAACGAGCTCAGCCCTCCCCGCGTGTTTGCCATAGTGATACACAAACAACATGGCAGCGACAGGGACTAACATTAGTTAGATTTAAATCTTAAATCAGATTTTATGTGAAAAAATATCGCCTCAGCCCTAATTTAAAGCTTCTGGAACAAATAACCACAGTTCCTCCAAGTCTTTATGATAAAGGTTTGGCAATATCTTACATCTTGGAGTAATAAGGCAGTGAACATTTCTCAGGCTTTATTAAAAGAAAAAATATCGCCTCATCTATATCAACATCTGTCTTCCTGTGTTCCAACAAGTGCCCTTTCGCTCAAATCTTCCTTTATTGAAACGGTCTGCCTTTATCTCGCCAGCTCAGCCTGCTTGTTCTTTTGAAGCCTCACCTTGGTACACAGTTGGTACACAGTTGCACAATTTCACACTGGTACACTCCCTGGTACCATAACAACCTAACAGCTAGTGGAAATGGAACATCTCTCCGCTGCTGCAGTTGGAAGGTTAAATGCCTTGCTCAGGGACTGCTGTGGAGAAAAAGGACAGCTTTCCTCGATCAGAGATTTCTCCCTGAGAGAATATTTCCCACTGACCTCTGAAAACTACCGCAACATTCTGTAAAGACAAAATAATAATTCAACTTTTAGGTGGAAAAGCACGACGTATTATTTCTGTGTACAGTAGATTGCCTTTCACAATGTAACCAGACTTTGGTGAGCAGCAATTTCTTGGCCCAAGATGCTGTGCTATGATATCTAACACTCCTGACCTTTTCTTATAGTAGGTAGTATATGCTATACAGACATCAGAGAGTTTCAGAAATATGAAGCTGGAAATCAGCTGAAAACTATTTTCCTGCAGCTAAAGAGTACTGTATGTATCACAGAGATAACAAAGTAAAGATTGGGAGAGCTTATGGGTGAGCTAGTACGATGTGTGAGCACACGTCTGTGTGTTTTTTTCAGCGTGTGTCCTTGTGTGTTTTCATGCATGTGTCTGGCTGGAAATTGGTGCAAAGTCGCCTACAACAACATATAGCGCAAGTTCGAATGACCCCTAAAAGCTTGTGTGAGGTCATGTAATATTTGGACAGCCTAGTCCAATTTAGCTAGTCATATCTCCATCTGCTTTGCTCTGTATTCACCTCGAATGGGAATTGAAAACTGAGATAGGCCAGCTGTATGCATTTAGAAGTATGGCAGAAAAAAGGCAGAGCTGGTACCCCCCACTCCCCAAGCTTTGCCCCCGTTAGCGTGCCAATTTGTCTCCTCTATCCACCATATACCGAGTCAAACAGTGTGCCTCCTGTCTCACTGAACGTCTGGCACAGTCAGCAGGATGATTCATTACCTGATGCTCATACTGTACGGTTTTCAACTGTGAAAAAGTTGTAATGCAAATAAACTTAAATTCACTTTTTTCTCTTTTTTGCATAACACCTGCAGACTTGTTGACGTTACCTGTTTCATTTGATTAGTGACTGTGGGGCATATGACATGGCCTCGCTCATGACTGTGAAGTTGAATGAAGTGAGAGTGACTCAAGCAGACTGTCACATGCAGATTGGTTTAATTTCTTCAGGTTTCAGATACCTGTCTCTGAAGTATTTGCCATTGCCCCAATATAACGAAAGGTGAATGCAATTTCATTTGTGGTGCTTACAGCATTGAAAAATGACATTTGAAAATTTCATGAGCAGAGTTTACTGTGAAAATAAGTCCCAATGAAAAATTATGATGGCCTTTTCAGACACACCGTTTCTGGAAAGACGTGTTAAAAAAACTTGAATTACATTTTTAAATTCTGTGACACAATAAACAATAGTCGTTTTATTTTCATTTCCATTGCTCCATTATTTTGTTTTGAGGAAACCAGGCCAAATAAAACCCTAACTACTGACATCTGCATGGCTGGATACCAGTAAGTTAAATCAGAAATGTGTTTGTAATTAGGGTGAACCCTTTAAATACACTCTTATACCTTGCAACAAGATTCTTCTCTTAATCTCCAACAAGGCAATACAGTATTTCTCCATTTTATAATTGGTTATTAGTGATCGAACAAGCAGAAAACATGTTTAAGTGATAACTATTTGCAATAGTCATGTCACAGTCTCTGCACACAGAGCATACATTTGTCTCAAATATTCTTGGTTTATTTTTCCACTCCATTCAGGCATAAAAGGTCAACCATTCAAAAATGATTACTGAACAACTCGGTACAGGTGTCTAAAAATCCTCTGGAAAAATGTGTTTACATAGTTGTGAAATGCATGACATATTTTGCGCTGCCGTGAGCACACAAGTGTCACACGTAATACCACAAGTTCATGTTCCTCACCGCACAGACATTACTAGCTAACAGCAAAGCCAAATAATGGCAACACAGGGCAAACCAATCTAGCCTGCCGACGCCAAGGCTGACACCCAAGGTCTTCCATCACTGTTGCTACGGCTGCTGCTGCTGCTCTACAGTACATCTAAGAATTTTGACTACAAAGTCTGACACTGTGCAAATGTGCGTGTACCTTTTTTGTGTAAGTGTATGGTTGAGTGAGAAAGATACAGAAAAGTGGAGAGAATAAGAGAAATGTGTGTAAGGGATTGTGGGTTGAAAGCGAGACAGTTTGCTGTGCCATTTTCAGGGACAGTGTGACATTTTTGCTGAGCAGTGGTCACCCACGGCAGTCATTGGTGACGCACATGTGACAGAAATGCTGACCCTGTTGGTCATTCTAACCGCCACTCTGCTGACACCTGCGTTTCTACAGGTTTCTGTGCAAATTCAAGACCCACATTTCCAGTGCTCAAGACACGAGTCATTAACCTCATCATGTATGTTTAGCCAGCAGGCTGGAACAAAATACATCAACGCTGTTATAGCAACGCGCTGAAATAAACTTCTTCAGAAAAATCCAGGTTTGGGTTCTTAAAATGCTTCCACCAGAATCGTTTGGCTGTTTGGAGGAGTAGTAAATCTAAGAATCTGAGGAAAGCTGGCTAATTCATCAAACATCATTCTGCGACCTCCATCCTGTACTGAATATTAATCAGCAAATGTTCCCAGTATCAAGCTGGCGTCCGATCCAAACAGATGATGGATGGAGCATCAACTGGGCTATCTCTCTCCTCTCTTTCCTCACTCTCTCAGCTTCATCCAGATATGAGCAAAGGATTTATATTTAGACTATTTCTTCTATTGACTGTCATTTAACTTTCAGCTGTGGCATTGTATTCTCTCTCTCTCTCTCTCTCTCTCTCTCTCTCTCTCTCTCTCTCTCTCTCTCCCTCTCTCTCTTTTCTTTACTGTCCCATTATTTGCTGTCTTGTTCTCATTTGCTGTCATTCTCCTCCTCCCCAATCATATTGGCAGTCCTCTTGTTTTGCTTATGTATTCCGAAAGGCAAAATATTTATTGACATAATAGTAAAGAGCTCCAAAATGAGCTTATTGAATTCTACTTTCAAACTGACTTAAAGTTAAAATCCTCTCATTGATAATTAATAATTATGTAACTAATTAAACTATGACACCTTTGTGTCTGATTTGTTGTAAATTCAATGAACACGGGCTATGAGCATGAAAAGATGACAATACTGCAAGAGAAAGTGCAATGCAAATTAAGTCAAAAGGTATTATGATGAATGCAATTTTGCCTGGAGGCCTGTTATAAGGACTTTGTATAAGAACTCAAGCTGCAAAGCAGTCTTTATACTTTACTGCATGCAACTAAAGCTGCATTACTTTTGTACTGTTGGCATTCAATTAACATGTAATATTTAAAGAAGACTTATCTCTTCAAGCAGATACATAAAAATATGTCCCAGTGGAAATATAATCATGAACATTTTCTTTGAAAGATGAGATATAAAGTAATAAGAAAAAAAGTTTAAGGGACAATGCTCCTTTGTTTAACTTTTATCTCAGCCTGCCTGTTCGCTGTCAATCCTCTGCAGACTTTACGAACAGATCCTCCACGCCTCCCTGCATTCCTCCATCAACCTGATTATTTTCTAAGCTTTGATAAGTGACTGCTGAGTTTAAAGAGGATGAAAAAAAGACGAAGAATAAAAGAAAAAATGAAACCATCAGAGTCGTTTATGGCTCTGACCTTTTGCTGCTCAGGCTGCATGCTATATTATCCCTCATTCCGACTCTGTACTCATTACGAACAACGGTTGACTCTGACATGTGGAATACTTCACACACATTCACATAGACACAAACGTGCATTCCAGGGTCCATGGTGGTTATTAGTTTGGCATTGGGAGCGGGAATGACATCATGAGGCAGGCGGCGGTAAACACCCTTGATTGGTGGACAGCTGAGACTGCCAAGAGAGTGGGTGTCAGTGTTGGTGGTCCACGGTCTATCGCTAGAGTCCTGCCCAACGGTAACTGAATAAGTACGGTTTCACTCTCTGCTGAGGTTGAACAAGCATGTGTTCACTGCTGTGACTGATTAGAGCATTTGGGGTTGTTGTGTTTGTTTGAACAGAGGCAACTCACATCCCAAATCCTTTTTACACGACAACCTTGTCTTGGATATGTATCACAAATATATGGTCAAAGTGATGTTTGGTTTGCAAAATGAAACACACATTGGGGTGTGTGGTGTTCGGGTTCATTTTTTTCAATTTAAATTTGAAATGTGTGTGCACACAATTGTGCGTGTGTCAGCACACTATATCACATTTGAAGGGATTCTTTAAGCCGGGCTTTCAGCATTTTGCGATTCAGTAAAGTATAATTGTGTTGTCATTTTCACAAGCTTATCCTGCAGCAGCTTAGTGTGCTGGAAGAAAGCCTAGAGAGGTGTTACATACTGTACACAGTGGTAAGGTGATGAGAGAGGCACTGCGAGACTGTGTGCATACACTTGTGTACATTATTTACTGTATGTGTATACTGTTATGTATGGATGTACAGTATGTATATTTTAAAATATATAGCCATAAAAATCACTACATGAGTGAAGTCCACAGGAAAGACAATGTGTTGTATAAATGTTAATAAATGCAAGCAATTTAAAAAAAATAATTATATTACATTAAATTAAGACTTAACTTTTATCTTATTTTTTAATGTAGATACATCTTTAGGCTATATCACATTATGTCACTGTATTTGTTTTTGGGTATTTCAGAGAAACATGGCCAGCTTCTTAGCCAATAATAGTACAAGAATAGGACAAAAACATTGTCTTGTATAACTCATAATTTCAGCATTTTATATAGTATGTCAATTCATATTTACATTGACTCTTTCAACATTTATACAGTCTGTCTATTCATGCATATTGTGTTATTCCTAATCTACATTACCACCTAGTAACCACTATTTGCACTAACTGTATATTGACTCTTCACTACATTCAGCAGTGTTATAGATTGTATATTCATGTATATTGTGTTGTTATTACCTTATCACTTTCGCATATCCTCCGACTTACTTACACCTCATGTTGCGCCGGCTTTGTAATGCCTACCTAATCTGCACTTTATGTAGCCTATTGTATTCTGTTTTCTTGTATTTTATTGTATGTGAAACTATATGTTGTCTTATGGTTTTCTTGGCCAGGTTGTCGTTGCAAATGAGAACCTGTTCTCAACGGCCTACCTGGTTAAATAAAGGTTAAATTAAAAAAAATAAAATAAAAATAACCACATGTGACTGTTAGGTCAAGAGAAAAGGGTGTGATACATACAATAAAGAGTGGATATTATAGTACTGTGGTGTTTTATTTAAAGTTGGGGGCCACTGTTTTTCAGGTTAAACAATGAAGCAGCTGTGGTTGGTTTGTTTTAATGGGATGGTTCACCTTTCTGTTTAAAGGAAAGCGGAGGTAAAAAATAATAGACCCCAGATGTCAAGACAACAAATGATGGCGAATATTTTACAGAAAATAATATCCTTAATACGGGGATGATGCATGGAACTGAACTAAGCCATTGCTTATGTTCAAACAAATTATTACTGGAATAGGCAGTTTAAACAGCCAGGCAGCCCAGAAGCCTTCATTTTATAGAAAACTGAATATAACCAGGAAAACATTGTCTATTGAATTACACAGGGCTAAACGTCCCAAAACAGGCCCAGAGTTTATTTTTCCAACCTCTGACTTTGTAAAACTTAAGGAAATGTATGCTACAAGGCATTTCTCTAAAATCCAGCCTTATTTTTTGTTTTGAAAGACACTTGATACTTCTCTCAGCTTGGAAATTGGAAGTATGATCTTCCATCCATTGCCTGTGAAAAAAGTCCAAGTCTGAAGTATCTGGATAGACTTTACCTTTGTTCTCAGGCTCAGTTAGGTTTGGGGAGTTCAGCAGCAGTCTGCTTGTGTTGGTGTGTTATCCTTACATTTACATGGCCGTGTAATTGTTGAACTTAGCGGTGTGTTCATTCATTAGTGAGTGCTTACCTCCCTGGTCCCTCTCCTCATCTCTCTACATTAGCTCTGACAGTAATGACTCGCCAGGCCTAACCTCTTAACTGGCCTGATGCATGCTTGTGGCAAAGCCACTCTAGCTGCCCAGCTAAAATGGAAACATGCCGCTTCAGTGTTTTGCTTTTTTCCTCTGTTCCCTCCATAGGTTCCCTCTCTCTCCAGTTCCTTCCTTCTGGACAATTTCTCCCTTACAATTTTACACCAAAAGGGGCTATTCAGTCAAATTTCAGGCATGAATTCATTCAATTTTACAGCAAAATGTGACAATGTATACTATTATTTGTGTATGTACTTTTTCAAGTGTTGATTTCAAAGACTACAGAAACCTGAATTTGTATGTAGTTGATCTAAAAGTGCTGAATTTATAAAAGTAACTTTATGCCTTAATGCTTAAGCAAGTTGTGTAGTTTGTGTGTTGCTGGTCACAATTTTACTAGGGTTTATGCAGAGAGGTCAAAATGCATTACAAATTAGTTTTTCAGTATCTAAAACATACTGTACCAACCGGTAAAGAAATCCAAATATCGCTTTACTAAATCCTGGAATGGTGAAACATTAGGTTAAAAATAAGTATGGTATAGTTGCTCATGCATAAGAAAATTGCCTTCCTTGGATTTTCACAACTACTGTGTATTTTCTAGCATTTCCAAAGAAATGTGCTATAATCACATAAAGTCCAGTCAGCTGCAGCATAAATGTTGTCATGTTAATGACAGAAGACAGGGAAAAATAGCAGGATGTCTTCTCATCCACAGCATATACACACTTATCAGCAAGATAATGTAGCACAATAATTCTGTGAGCATGATAGTGACTTCAGTCTATTCAGATGTTCTCCATTCTCCCCAGCTCACATCCCGATTGAGCACCAATGGGAGATGGTGGAAAGAGAATTAGGCAGCTATGTGAAGTCAGCATGGATAAAGATATCATACCTCAACAAATGTATTTGTTTCTGGGGATAATAATAATAATAATAATAATAATAATAATAATCATTATTATTATTATTATTATTATTATAATAATAATTATAATTATAATAATAATAATAATACATTTTATTTATATAGCGCTTTTCATGGTACTCAAAGACACTTTACAGTAAAAACCAGCACATATATTACATTAACACAGATAAGCAATAAAAGCAACACATAAAAAAGCATATTAAAACCAATTAAAAACAATAAAACCAGAAACTATCAGGTGAGAAATGTAAGAATTGTATGTGGAAAACTAATCTGAAGAGGTGTGTTTTGATTAGTGTTTTGAATGTGTCCAGGTCAGTACAGTCTCGGATGTGTATGGGTAGGGAGTTCCAGAGGGAGGGGGCTGCAATGGTGAAAGCTCTGTCACCCCAGGTACGGTGCGCGGTTACGCTGGGGGGGCTTGTGGCTGTGGAGCAGGTCTGTGAGGTAGGAAGGAGCCTGGTTATGGAGGGCTTTGTGGGTGAGGAGGAGGACTTTAAACTGGATGCGTTGGGAAACAGGGAGCCAGTGGAGGTTCTGAAGGACGGGAGTGATATGATCACGGGAACGGGTGTGGGTGAGGAGATGGGCAGCAGAGTTTTGGATGTATTGGAGTTTATTTAAGGCTTTTGCAGGTTAACCATAGAGGATGCTGTTGCAGTAGTCAATTCTGGAAGTGATGAAGGCGTGAATCAAAGTTTCAGCGGCAGAGAAGGTGAGTGATGGGCGGAGACGGGCAATGTTTTTGAGGTGAAAGAAGGCAGTTCTGGTTATTTGGTTGATGTGGTTTTAATAATCAGTCCTATCAGGAAGGAGCTGATAAAATGATCAAAGTATCTGCAGTACAGTTGCATTTTCAACCACTACAACTTTCAACCACTACACTGAAAATAAATATGTTATTACAGAAGTAAGTATGCAGAATATTTTCTCAGACAGAAATGTGTTATTTATTGCATGCATTTAGGTTTGGAGTGCAGTGGATTCTGTTTATGTTATCAGACATATGCAGCAGATTCGCAGAACATATTCATGAGGGACTTTTAGCCTTTAGGGCTCTTTTACCCTCACTCTATCCAGAGGGCGGAAAAGATACACAAGTTCAGCTATGTGAGTCCTGACTGTCTGCAGAGATAAGAGAGCCCAAATAAATCTCCACCCTTCCAAATGGGTTCTAGTGACAGTGGAAATAAAGAGGTTCCGGTTGGCCAGCCAGATGACTGACGTCTTGGTGCCGTTCCCACCTCAGTGACCAGCAGATAAACCCAGGATTAGAGGGAGACACTATTAGACGGCTGCACGCACACACACATACATACACTCACACAAACACGCACACACAAAAATACATAAACCTATGCCTAAAGGCATAGTGTGTCCTCATAAAACCGGCGACCAACAAGCGCACACACATTCATTCACAAATTCATACAGCCGTACAAACACACACTGGTATTTAGGCAAATTCAAGTCTTTGGCGCATTGTACTCAATTTCAAAATCAATCAAGCTTCAGAATTATGATTCACACTATTACCCAGAGATCCTCTGTAACAACCACAAAAGTCACTGGTCCAGCAACAAGAACATGATCCCTCACTGGCTTCCCACCAGCTTTGCTGGAATGCACAACCTGGCTGAAGGTACCACTACCGGCCATCGCCACCCGTGCACCCCAGAAATCATTATTTATCAGAAATGTTAGGCTGCTAAAAAAGGCTTGGGTGAAGCCGGAGGAGAAGAAGAACAGAAGGAAAACAGAAAGGGAAAGATGAAGGGAACGCCAGAGCAGAGAGTGGAGAGATGTTATCAGGGATCAGAGATTCTGTCTGAGCAGCGGACCTCTCTGCGTTGTGAACTCCTGGCGGCCTGACCTGAAATGATTCCAATCTGTCTCTGGCTGGAGGAAAGACATCCAAAAGGAGATAAAGCCAGTGAACAACTTCATAATGCATACACCTGTTTCCTATACACACTGAGAAACAGTATGCTACAGGTAAGTCCTATAGATAATGTACTGCCATATGAAACAGGACAGTCTGACCTTTTGATCACACATTTTCCTGGACAAAAACTCAGGATCAACTTTTGGCTCTGCAATTCAGATTCATTCTAGCATCCAAAATCCAAGCAAATATATACGAACAATTATAGTCATTAGATGAACATGTAAACATTCTAGCATCCAAAGTCCCAGCAAACATTGAGGAAACATTATTAGTTATTTGATTAATATGTAAACAAACTCTTTACGTGTCAAACAGATGTAGAAAGATCATTTCTGATTATGAAGCTAAAGTTTGTTTCTATTAGGGTTCATTAAGAAATCAAACTATTAATTTAAATTCAATCTAAAACAGACACTCTAAATTCTTAAATAATCAACAATCCCTAACAGTATGAACTAAGCTAAACCTAACTAGCCTTAACTGAAGCATGCCATTACAGCTGCAGACATAAAACACGAAAACTACCCTATTTCCTCCAATGTATGGTCTTGTTATATGTAAGACCTATGAGGTGGCTGTGCACACAAAGCTCTACAGATGTAATGCAAACACCATGGACCCATGAGAGACACAATCATCATTAATGTGGTTGTTCTAATTAAATCACCAGTGCATACTGCTGAACCAGCTGCCGGTAGTATGATAGTTTTCCTGATTGCTTGTCTAGCAGGGTCTCTTTAACCATCAGTCAAAGCCCAAATGGATTGTGAGCCTGTTAAAGTTGGGTCCTCACAGAACAAGTACTGTATACTAGGACATTTTTATCGCTCTAGCTTCCCCAGTCTGTAGGGGCAGTATGCTTTCTTCAGATACAGATACCCCTGGATAGAGTGTCAAACTGTACTGTTTTCATTTTGGGATTTTGTAATGCTAAGGTGATGCAGTATTGTGCCAACCACAACAAAATAAAGGCCGTGCTCTAGCACAACTTGATCTTTTGCAGTTTGAGGAGAGCTCTTCCTTTCACTCTGATTTGCATTGTATTGCTGTTGGCTGGCTGATTATCCCTTGAGGATAATATGGTGCAGTTGTGCGAATGCTGCACCCTGGAGAATGGCCCTTATCTTCAATGGCTCCGCAAAACTCCAGCTGTTTTTTTAATTGGTTGCCAGGGTGGGTGAACAACAAGTACCTCCCAGCAGTACTCTGTTCGGTGACGGAGAAGCAGTAATGCGTGGCACATGGCCAGGAACTCCAAGGGCCTCCCTGGGTCAATAGAAGCAATACTTGCTGCTGCGATTTTCAAAGTTTTTCTCTGGCGGGGGGGGGGAGGAGATTTACATAAGATTTGTCTTCACCACCCCAAAACTGATTTAGTGGGCAATTGAGTAAGCTAAACCAGCATCATTTATTTACTCAGATATTGGCTATCAACCAACAAGGTTATATCACTAAACATAGCTTTCTATGATACTGTAGCAAAAAGAATATCTTTAAGTTTTGGGCAAAACAACTAATTTGAAGACATCAATTTACAACCGGGACATTAATACAGAATCAGCAATTTTCCCTATTTTCTGATAGTTTATAGCCTAAACAGTTAGAAGAAATTAGAGAAAAAACATCAGCAGATGAATCACTAATAAAACAAAATATTAGTCATTGGACATGATCAAGAATAACTAAAGTCTGCTTTGCTTTCGGACAATGAAGATGACAAATCACCGGGCCCGGTTCTAGGCAGGCAATGCTCCCCCGAATGCTCCACCTGCCCCACTAACGCCAGTATCCTCCCTTCACCCCACATTTAAAAACATAAGTATTTGATTTTGTCATCTCTTACTGCCCCTCCATTCAAATCAGTCTAGAACTTTAGAAATCCATTTTTTTTAGTCAGTACAATCAACAGCTGAGTTACTCCAAAGGATTTGGAAACCAATAACTTGGGATGTTCCATATGTCACAATTTAGTGGTACACTTGTCTAACAACAACAAGACTATGGATCACTGGTCAAACAGAATTTGAGGGATATGCACTTAATGTTGCCACAAGCACTCATTCCTGAGTGCCGTTTCAACTAAGGGAGAAACACAGAGTGATTGAATGACATTTATTGTTCTAGACTGGCTGCCTGGGCAAAAACTGTGTCCTGTTCGCCTAAAAAGCTAATAGTATTAGTTCACTGCAGGAGTTGCAGTTGATTTATTACACTTTTTGCACATGGAGATCTTGTAGTGGATGGAATAGAATAACAAGCCTTTTCTCTATTTTCTACCTTCCTTTAAAGGATTGTCCATCTACCCCGGTGAGAGGTACTGATCAATCCTTGCCCTGGCACTGGGTTCAACGTCAAACCACCAAACTGAAATGTCACTTTAACTTTCTGCAAGCACTTGTCACTGCAGGACAAGCTTTGTCTCCAGGCTACAGCTGAGAGTTTCATACAGTGTGGTGTCAGAAAGGCTATTTTCCCTCCATCTCACATTGAAATCTTATTCACCTATTTCCTTTAATGTGTTATTCCTGTGGTTAGGTGGGTCAGAGTCTGCATTCACTCAAGGGATGCCAAAGACAAATCATTACACTACTGCCCCTAGTCACATGCACCTGCGCAAAAGCTCAGGCAAACGTGTGACTATACATGCATTTGCAGACACACACATACACACACGAACACGCACCATCTCCAGGAGGGAAGGTAACCAATTTCAAGAGGCTTGACACCTGCAGTCTCTCTCTCTCTCTCTCTCTCTCTCTCTCTCTCTCTCTCTCTCTCTCTCTCTCTCTCTCTCTCTCTCTCTCTCTCTCTCTCTCTCTCTCTCTCTCTCTCTCTCTCTCTCTCTCTCTCTCTCTCTCTCTCTCTCTCTCTCTCCCCCCTCTGCTGCCTCAGCTGTCAAGCCACTGAGAAAAATTCATTCACAGTGAGAAAACGAACCATTTGCAGGTCTGGAGAGAAGATCCTGTCCTGGTTACATTCTGCCCTTGAGCGAAATGGTCAACAATTGCCTTTCAAAGCTAGACATCAACTATGACTCAGATTGGAGCCTACAGATTTAGAAGAAATTACAAATTACAAGCAGTAGTTATTATCAGATGATGTATGAATCATATTTTCACTATTAACTGGTAAGTGGTTGAAGTTCCTAAATATTGAATCTGAATCTCATATTAGTAACTTTTATGTTCCTCCTTAAACAACTGCTTGTCTGTGGCAGCTATTGGGAGTTCCTGAAATAAAGTGAAGATGATATGATATGAACATATGCTCGATCCCTTTATGAATGTTTCATCTTACCACTCTATGCCCTTAAAAACACTTGCCCCCTGGCTCAATCTGTGCAGCATATTGCAACATATGGCAGGTTTACGATGACTGTCCAGTCGCAGCAACCAGCCAATATCAGTCAGTTTAGAAGTGAGGACATGCCATCTGTTAGAAAGCTGATCACACTGCTGCACAACTATATGCTCGTTTGCCATAACTTAGAAAACACACAAACATTGTATGGGAAAATGTGGGAAGGGAGATGGCAATGGGACTAAGGAAAGCACCTTGAACAAATCTAAAACCTGGAAGGAAAACAACAGCAACATACGCTGTTTAACTTTGACTGAGTCTTATCAATGACAACTATCAAATCTTCAACCGTTGTTTGCAATGAACATGAGTTGTTTGTGAGATAACTGACAAGTCTGTTTATTAAGTTAAATCACCATGGAATTTTTTTTTTAATTGTTTTTCTTCAGAGATTGTCAGGATCAAGCTTTGGAAAAGCAAAATTCCACTCATAGCTTAGTCGTTCTGGTTCAACGTTACAATGTGATGCACAATGATGTAAATGAAAGATGGCATACAGTATCTGAAAATTGTACGAGGATGTGACAGTGTTTCAACATGCCATCATTCTATCACCTAGCAAAAAAAAGTTTTCTATCAGACTGAGCCAGTCATCAAACTTCTTCCATCTCACCCGTGGACTCAGAGCTGTGAACATCAACCATGGAATAAGATGTGGCCACAGCACTTTGGCCAGACTGCAACATTTCCGTAAAAGAATTACATCCCATCTGTTTTGGTGTTTATAATTAGTGGTAAACGCTGAGGGGGGAAATTAATCTAATTTGACAAAACAGCAGTAACAGAATAAAATGGCCAGGCTTAGAGAAGGGTGTATTATACAATGGAAAGAAATATCCACAGAGTCTATGATAATTATCACACACACATAGTGGAAGAAGGGCAAAAACAGAGTGGGACACTGCTGAAACAGGAAGTAAGGGAAGATACTGTAGTCATTCTCTACTTCACGCACACACTCCCACATGTATACTCTGGCGTTAGCCCTAATATTGATTAATAATATTCATGTGTATAGGCACACAGGCATAGTTTTTGGGGGTATATACAGATGACAAGGACATGGTTTCTTTACAGAAAAACATTTTGAATGAACACTGGCAATTCTGCGGTTTGCCTTCTTTTCTTTTCAAATGATATTTAACTTTCACAATTCATGTTTTGTGTAATAAAATGTATACCTTTTATTTTTAATTCACAGCGGAAGAGGATGTGACTATTTAACTGCAATTCATCAAGTTATGTCTTGCATTACGTTAAGATTACATTAAGATTTTTCAAGCAACTAAAATACTTAGATTTCTTCCCTCCACGTCCTTCTTACTTCTCACTTGTACTTATTTTATTCAAGTTCCAGTGCTCAAACCTTCATCATTCATTAAATGTTACTTGGCGAAGGTCTCAAGTAAAATTCAATGATACCTGTCAATAAGACTTATGCTGTGTGAGAACTTTGCAGTAATACAAAAATATAGTTATACTTTGTACAATGTCTGTACACTCACACAGTACACCATACAGACATATTCAAATATGCTACATATGCTTTCTCTCCCTCATGCCGTAGCAGAGGTGGAGGAGATGTGCTTTATGTTTAATGAGTCGTGTCTAAGGTGTAAATAAAACATTGTCTATCAGGTTGTGGCTATGCTGCTGCACCTTCATGGCTTCATTTATTCCTTATATTCACCTCTCTACGCTCTTACAGCCTCCTAACATGGCTGAGAGGGGAAACTCCTCTCTCTCTCTCATCATCAATCATCAGAGCCACTCCTGTCACCCTGCTGGCAGAGGTGCTGTGCTGCTATTGTTTTGTTCTGTTTTGTTTGTTGTATCACACCTGCTCTATTTTTGATACTGAAGGTCTTCTGAGATGGCGTTGCACTCATAACAGCTCCACAGCGAATTAGATAAATGCTTACCACAAGAGGTCCAGGATCTCTCACAAAACTTTCAAAGGAAAGTGGTTTACTGCTGCCCTTGAAAGTCTCCAAACAGGGTTTGAGGGCCACACCAATGAATGATGTACTAATATCTCATATTCTAAAAATGTACAATCAGAAGACCACTCTAAAAGCCTTAAATGAGTTAAGATGTAAGACCTAGCTTCCCAAAAACCTGCGATTCAGTTCATTTATCAGAATCAAAAGACAGCAGCAGACTAAGACACAGAGATAAACTGACCAGTGTTGGAAATAATGCAGAGTCAAGTATTGTACATTTTACTTCACTATTTACTTTGCAGATTCAGATTAATGGTAAGATATATTCTGAATAAATAAATTATGAGGTATTAAATTGGATAGAGATGAGACTTTGTTGACCCTGTGGTGAAATTCACAAGCTGCACACAAGTCATTCTTATGCGGTTATTTTGGTGAAAGTAACTCAAAATTAACACAAAAGTAGTGTAAAGCATTACAATTCAGAGACAGTAATACTGTAATATAACTAATTACTCTCAAATGACAATAACTAGTAATCTATAATGTATTACATTTTGGAAGTAACTTGTCCAACAATGAAACTGACACATTTTAAAAATCACAAGAAATTCAAGGCATTGAGCACACAATCTCATATAAAGTTGCTATGGCTTGATAAGCAGATCACCATTAGTACCCAAATAAGCTCAGGTTTGGTAAAGAGTGTGACTGAGTAAAACAGCAGATCAAATACAAATCATGATATGAAGAATATAAAAGAACACCTTCACATTAACCCTACTTCTTTTTGTATGACATTACAATGCTTAGATTGCAAGTCTATATCCTTAAAGCCAAATACTGTAGCTTACAACATTAACCTGCACTAGAAAAAAAAGTTAACAGCCAACAGGAAACACCTCAAAGCAAGCAACACCCAAGGACAAAATATGCCACAATCCCTATTGAGCCAATAACACTTAGGCCCACAGTATAACAGTCAGGCATGAGGGTTTCCTCACCAGTGAACATCAGCATGAAAGCATCTGTACAGTGCACAGTGCCAAACATCAACACATCACAATTAATAGCCATTCAAGTACTGGAGGCAGGTACATTACAGCAGAAAGCCAGCAGACCACCAAGACAAGCAGATTCACAGGAAACCCTTAACGTTAACACAGCCAGCAGCTGAGGCCTGTAGTACGAAGCAAGATTTGGCGTTAACGAGGTAACTTCAGGTTCAACCCAGGGTTTTCTGTATCACGAAGGTGGATCACTTGTTACCGGGTTCAATCACCGTGGTAACTTATGCTGAACACCTAACCTGGTCGGGGGCAGGTTATGTTGGAGATTAGAGATCAACCGGCGTAAAAGCACCGCCTACTGACCAATCAATACTCGATTGATCACTGTTCTTAGAAGATCCAGAGCTCGGTGCACAGAGGGAGGGAGAGAGAGAGAGAGAGAAAGAGAGAGAGAGAGAGAGAGAGAGAGAGAGAGAGAGAGAGAGAGAGGTGCGCTCAGAAAAGTTAAAACAGAGATTTTCAGCGGAGGGAATTACATAAAGGCTATTTAACTTGTTAAGCCATGTATTGCCAATGCGCACATCAGTTTGAATTATGTTTTTATATTTTTTATTTGCTCTCACGATCGCTTACCTGTACGGTTACCGACAGGGGCAACGCCCTGCAATTTAAAAAAACACATACAAATAGACAAAACACAAGCAAATTAAGAAAACAACTTCATTAATTTGACAACACATTCAGCAAACGCACTGCAAATACACACAACACAACCAAATACATAAACGCGCTGCAAATACACACAACACAACCAAATACATAAACGCGCTGCAAATACACACAACACAACCAAAAATAAAAAACGATGCAAAAAGAAAAGCACACAAACCCCGAAAACAAATGCAACAAAAAAATATGAGGTTCCGATTGTATATACATAAAAAAACGCAGCATCCAGATTACAAAACGGAGGTTCTCCAGACCTCTAGAGGGAGCAGCTAGTGGAACAGCTGGATTTTCGATTTGCGTTTGCTGAATGCTGCGCATGTGTTGTCAAAAATGCCCTGGATTTCTTTCAGTTACCCGGCTTCACCTAACCGAACAACCGTGGTCCCGCATAACCTGTGTCACGACGGTGGTTAACAACTAGTTCAATCAATCCAGGGTTTCCCAATCCAGCGACGCGCGCGTTCACATAAAAGAGGCGGTGTTTGCGCAGCATGACCAATCACAAACATCTACCAGAGATATTTTACATAAGAAGAGCAAACTATAATTCTACATAAATATGAAGAACATAGGCACGGTTTTACAGGCAAAATGCAATACAGTCGTTGCTTCCTAAAACAGGAAGGAAAGCTGGTAAAAAATAGCCGACGCTGTAAATGTGTATATCACAACGCTTATTAATATCCCTTCCCAATCAGTCACAACCAAGATCTGACCATAATTACACTTGTGCTTTCCATAAATTGCCGTTGCTTTAGCCTTTTATTTCAGTTGCAACCGTGGCAGTGGATCGTGAGAGCAAATAAAATATATAAAAACATAATTCAAACTGATGTGCGCATTGGCAACACACAGCTCAACAAGCTGACAAATAGCCGTTATGTAATTCCCTCCGCTGAAAATCTATATCTTTCATAAAGATACCATCAGGGAATGTTAACAGGGTTGTAAACTTTTCTGAGCGCACCTTTCTCTCTCTCTCTCTCTCTCTCTCTCTCTCTCTCAAATTCAAATTCAAAGAGGCTTTATTAGCATGACCGTATTGACACACAGTATTGCTAAAGCACATAAACAGGGAAACATTTGACACATTTACAGTTGTACAGTAGGATGCAGACAATAAAATATTAGGTTAACATTCGTGCAAAAGCAGCAATCATGTCAATAAAATGTAACAATATGAACAAAACTGATGGATATCAGCAACAACATAAAAAAACAAGAGTATTACAGGTGTGTGTGTGTGTGTGTGTGTGTGTGTGTGTGTGTGTGTGTGTGGGGGAGTCAGTCACTGTTCCTCAAAGTGTGGCAGGTAAAAACATATTCTGTTGCTAGACTGCAGCTCTCTGGGTGTTCTCCCAGCAGTATTGGCATTTTATTGATGTTGGCTATTTGGTCAAATCTCAGGTGTTTGTGTTTAAATTTGGGGAAATATTTAGTTCGGACTGGCTGCAGTTCTGTGCATTCTGTCAGGAAGTGCAGCTCTGTCTCGATTTCGTCTCTCTTGCAGAGCTGGCAGAAGCGCTCCTCTTTGGGGAGCCATTGTTGTTTGTAGTGGCCTGTCTCGATGGCCAGGTTGTGCTCACTGAGTCTGTACTTGGTCAATGTAGTTCTTAGTTTGATATCAGTAACTGTGGTCAGGTAGTCTGCCACACTGTACTCTCTCTTTAGGGACAGATAGCACTGCATTTTGCTTTGTTCTTTTGTTTGTGTGTTCCAATTGGTGATGTTGTTTTGTTTCTGTTGTGTTATAATTTGGTTAACTCTGATGGGTTTGTTCCCAGACTGGTCCTGAGGCAGAACAGGGTCAGGAAGTGAACTGAGCATCAGGACTAGCTGAGTGAGGGGACTCTTCTCTTTGCTCAGCTCTTGGCATTGCAGGGCTTTCTGCTGATAGGAGTGGGGGTCACTGTTTTTTAGATGTAGCTAATATTTGATTGCACGTTTTTGAATTTTGATGAATAATGGGAATTGACCTCTCTCTCGCTCTCTCTCTCTCTCTCTCTCTCTCTCTCTCTCTCTCTCTCTCTCTCTCTCTCTCTCTCTCTCTCTCTCTCCGCACACCGAGCTCTGGATCTTCTAAGAACAGTGACGCCGTTATCAATCGAGTGTTGATTGGTCAGTAGGCGGTGCTTTTACACCGGTTGATCTCTAATCTCCAACATAACCTGCTCCCGACCAGGTTAGGTGTTCAGCATGAGTTACCACGGCGATTGAACCCGGTAACAAGTGATCCACCTTCGTGATACAGAAAACCCTGGGTTGAACCTGAAGTTACCTCGTTAACACCAAATCTTGCTTCGTAGTACAGGCCTCTGATCAGCATAGCAAGTTAGCATGAGCAAGTAACGTTACTTAGCTTGTTTAAGTGGAGCAGTGATCCTCCTCAATCTCCTGAAGAAAAATGTTCATACTTTTGCAAGGCCAGCTAGCTTGGAAAAGCTACGTTAAAATCAGCAGTGTTACAGTATAGTTAGCAATTGTGGAAGGCGTCAGCAGCAGAATAGATACAGTACATGAGTGAGGAGGCCATTGACAGACAGTTTAAAGGGGTGATAGAATGCAAACCCGATTTTACCTTGTCATAGTTGAAAAATGACAGTTTGGTGGGTAAATAGGACATACATAGAAACTCAAAATCCCATTGACACCTCTTTCCTCTGCAAATCTCAAAATTTGAAACTGCCTCTGAAAACGGGCGAATCTCAACAAAGCTAAAAGTTGACGTCAACTCCTCAACTCCTACCTTTGTCACGCCCCAAAATTTACATATGCTACACCACTCACCTGAGATCAGGCGTCTTCTGAATCTAGGTCGCACAGATCTCAGAAATGTTATACGTTGTTCGTCTGCTTTTCCATCACTAAATTCACTTCTGAGACTTTGTCGCGGTTGTCTGGGCATGTAACAGTGTGTGTGTGTGTGTGTGTGTGTGTGTGTGTGTGTGTGTGTGTGTGTGTGTGTGTGTGTGTGTGTGTGTGTGTGTGTGTGTGTGTGTGTGTGTGTGTGTGTGTGTGTGTGTGTGTGTGTGTGTGTGTGTGTGTGTGAAATATGAGACCTGCTATATCGTCTCCAATGAATGTGTATGTGGTTCCTAAACCAGTCAGCGCGCAGCTCATCTAAATATTCATGAGCATACCATATTTGGAAGAAAAGCTCTCGTTCCAAATAGAGGCATTACACAGGGATGCAGAAGGGCGAAAAAAAAATAGCACCTGGGACATTTTCAGCCCAACCAATGTTATATAACCTATTAGGAGACCTTAAGGAACCGTGTGAAATACACTATATAATCATTCTATCACCCCTTTAAACAGACCAGTATGGCAAGGTGTGTCGGGTATAAAGTTACATACGACGTAGGTAGCTGCTTCATGTGAGTGTAACTAATGGGGGTGTTTACCTAAATTAGCTCACAGTGTTAGGTCCATATATTTGTCATGACATTTAGCCAAGACCATTAATGCAACAAGTATTCAGGCAGTTAACATTACATGTATCTCGAATTTTACTGATTACTTTCTAAATTCATGAACAGATTGTTTTTCTCTTCTTCTTCTTCTTACAAACAAAAACACTTAATTACAAACAAACAATATTTAGCATAAAAATGTGTATTACATATGTTTTTGTTAGATATGATGTTGCCTATTAGTTGTTATTATTTTAATGTCTATTTGTATTAATTAATGTTATGTAATTTATTTTTGTATTTATTTTTTATAATATTATATATTTTATTTCATAGACCCGTTTATATTTGAATGTTAACTGTTACCAGCACTCTTGTATTCCTTGCCTTTATGTTTGCACATATTGTGTGCACACTTGTTCAATAAAGTTTTGTTTACAATAAAGCAGAGAATATTTTTGTTGTGTTGACATCACTCATAGTTAAAATTGTAAAATTGCCCTATACTTGGTAGAAATGTTCAGTCAGCCATCAAAATACCTTTACTTTAATTGTTTTAATAAACTCAAAGGTCTCCATAATTTTAACAAATTGAAGTAAACAGGCAACTAGAGCTGTATTTTAATTGTATTACTGGTTTTGGTCACAGTTTTTGCAAGAATTAAACCTATCCATTACAATTCTAGATAAATACAGCATAAAACAGATAGCCTACTTCATATCCCTACATACGCTTTTTATTCATTTCAGACGATGTGGGATATAGTACATGGACACTTCATCAGCCCAGTCCATTGCAAAGCTACATACACAAACACTCAAAGTTATGCCTATTGCACAATTCAAAGTCTCCAATTCATCTGACTTGCATGTTAATGGAATGCAGGAGCAAACCAGAGAAATACAAGTGAATAAGTTCTGCCCCATTGTGCCCCACATAAACTTTACATTGACTTGAATATTGTTTAATGGTCTTGTGACCTGACCTAGATCACTTGTCCTATTCTTAGAGGCTTCATGCGTACAAAACCAGAGATGATCTTATAGCTTGGATCCTTAGGGAAATCAGGTTGTGTTCTGTTCAAAAAGCCAGGACACAGGACATGCCTGGAAGGAGTCAGAGAGGCATGAAATCATAATGCTACCCTTCCTGTTACAGTGAGCAGACCAGGTCCAGTGGCCATCGCTGCTTTACCAAGATTAATGGCTCGTCTCACAGGTTGGGTTCCCATTACGTAGTTTGTCCGTCGCCACCTCGTTACGGACACATCTTTCATTGTCAGATAGCAGAAGAAGGCAGTCAAATGGTCACACCCCTGCAAACCTAGCTTGCATAAACCTGATATGCTCTGTACAGCACATGGCTAAGACCAGTAAATCCTCACCCCCTACACTGTGCACACATGGTCAAAACTCTGCATCTACCTACTGTATAAGCAAGTGCTTCACCTTTTCATGTCTGTCTTGATTTTTATAATGAAATTAGGTTTGGATTAATACATTTTGCTGTTCAGCAAGGACTGGCTCTCACTGTAAAATGGAAATCTGTGGAAACTGTATGGAGCTTTTTAATTTGACTCATGTAGACTTTTCTCTACTTTTACTGTATCCTTTCAAATTCAGCTGTGATACCCAGCAGTGTGATCTGTTGTCTATCAGCATACAGTATCCTCACCTCCCCGTGTGCACGTATGTAATTGTAAATTTGTGCTTTTGTGTATGTGAAAAACCTGTCGGTTGGCACAATTTTTGTCAGGACGATGTAGCTCAGAAAATTTCCAGGGACTCACCGTCTGACAGCTGGATGAGAGACTGTAACTAATGTCAAGCCACGGATAATGTATAGCTCCACAAACAGTTGGATGAATAGGATATGGCCAGTTTGTGTGAGAGCGTGTGTATGTGTGTGTATGTGCACGTTGATGAGTGATATGCGGTGTGCAATGGTGATATACTGTCATTTGTGTGTGCTTATGTGGCTTGGCATGTGCTCACATGCTTGGTTGGTCATGTGTGCGAGGAAGGATACACCATGAAGATATTTTTCAAATACCAAGATTCTTTTACCCAGGAATTCAGGCCTCTGCACCTCCTCTCCTATGGCTCTGATGAGTAGCTCTGTAAATAATTCATAGATAATTCTACATGGTAAGTTATTGTGTTTTTGTGGACCCATTTATCTTCATAGTGACTAATTTGCCCTGTGGTGTAATGGCACTGAGGGCTCTGTGGGTGTAATGGGAGTCAATTACATTTTCTGGAGATATGATTGCCCCAGCTTTTTATTTTCTTGCACAAATACAAATGCGCATGCACGTAACACACACACACACACACACACACACACACACTGCGTTGGAGTTCATGTGCATAGAAAAGTCTCCTAAGCTTGAGTGAATGCAGGCACTCCATCCCTCACAACCATCTGCCTATTTATCTAAGTAAGCTACATGTAAGCTGTTATTTATGATGAGACTCTGGAGAATTATGTGATCTAAGTAGCTTCTCCCTTATTATTGCCGTAATATGCATTAAAGCTAGCTGTGTTTTCTCTCCTGGTGGGTTCGTTTATCCATATTCATGAGGATGGGAGAATCTGAGGTTTGCTAGGTTGTCAGTACATTTATCTTGGATACCTCTCTCTCTCTCTCTCTCTCCCTCTCTCTCTCTCTCTCTCTCTCTCTCTCTCTCTCTCTCTCTCTCTCTCTTTCTGTCTTTCTCCTATGAGAGCTTAGAGGGATAAGATGTTAGGTAATGTAATAAACAGCTGTGATGGGCTGTCATGTCTGTATAATCTCTCTGGAAACAATTGGCACAACACAAGTTGTGAATACAACACAGCGATGCATTTGATGAAGCCTGTGGCTCTGGAAGACATGTTTTCCACTTCATGGCAACTCATTTTGTCATCAAAAATCTATAGATTCTTTATGTTTTTTAAGAAGTAAAACAGGTATGCCTATTATGGGTCTCAAAAGAAAGTTTTGAACTTCTAAACATTCATGTTTGATGATCAAAACCCAACGGGTGCAAACTTTGAAATTGACAAACAGGAGAAAGTGAACAGAGAGAGAAACAATTTGGAAAACCTGTTTGATATGTACATATGTCAACAAGAACTAATAGTTTGCTGCAATCAATGAAACAAGCAGTTATGAAAAACAAACAGAACATAATTGGGGAATGGCACATTACAATTTATGGCTGTAACTCCTGTTAGATGGGACCACACATACAGGATGAAAAGAATAAAGCAGATGTATTTAATAGATGCAATAAATTGTCATTGCTGGATGAGGAGAAAGGATGAGGGAGCAAAAGAGCAAGACAGATGGTAAAGAAAGACAAAGGGAGTGAAAGCAATGGAGAGATCACTCACCTCTTACCTCCATCCACCCGTCCTTCTCCTCCTCCATCCCTAGGTCCCTCCGTCCTGCTGACAGAAATACATTAACTGAGACATGCTTGCCTTGAAGTTCCTCCCTCAGCAGCTGCTGTCTCAAACACTTTATTGAGTTATTGAACAGAGAATATATATGACAAATAGAGTCAACAGACTTGGGCTTTGGTTTACATCCCTATCTAAACACTTTGTGTTTACTCTAGGAAATCAAAACATAAATCTGATCCCAGCCCACATGCAGATCAATAGCCTGCTTCAGATACCTTCAGGTGTACGTCAACAACCATGAGTCATATCGCATTGAATACAGAAGCTCTCCTTTTAGCGACTTATTGCAAAGCCAAAGCTTTGTGTAATTATCCAAGTGACCGGTTTGTCATTTGCACATGCAGAAGTTGTAAGTATTGGGAGAACACAGTAAACGTATGAAGTGTCAAGACACTTGTGATGTCACTCGGATGTACATTTTTCGGATGCTAAATGCATGACCGCACATATTTATTGCATTGGTCTTATATCTGTCTTTTGAGTGTTAGCACAAGAAGGGTTAACACCAGGGCCAGTGACCCTCGAGACACACACATCTGCCAGTCCCGTTCAGAGCCTCATCCTCCCTCAGGCTGTATGGACGTCTGTCAGCATAGCCCCGTCCAGGGGTGAAAGGAAAGGATGAGAGGGGGAGATATGGAGGTTTGACCAGAGGGAGAAAGGCTGTAGATTTTTCGAATATCAATTCTGACAGCTACATCTTCTGGCTGTCCACAGGTCTAATTGTGTATGTACACTGTGTTTGTGTATGTGTTTACAGTTCACTTCCTGTATGCATACAATACTTTGTGTATAGATGCGAAGAGTGCAGCTAAAAGGGTGGCAAGAACTCTTTTTATCTGTCTCTGTGTCACTGCATGAGTCAGCATGTTGTTTACTGACGTTGTTGTTGAAGCAACAACAGAGCCTTACCCTCTGAGTCCCAGTGTGCCTCATTAGCTGCTGCCATTTCAGCTCTTGTTCCCTTGTTAATCACCTCAGTCGATCACCTCTGTGCAATCAGTTAAATTTAGTGATTAAGCGGGGAAAGCTGAAAAATGCAGCTCATTGTAGATTTAGGCACATGCCTGCAACCAAAGAGTGCAGGTTCATTTGAGAATAGATCAGAATTCTAGCTTGTGTGTGTCTCTCTCAAAATGACGCGCTGTTACGGTACTTTCATTTTTGTTACTTAAAGGCTGTTACTGACTTTGAAAAGTCACTCTAACAATTCCTTAGTTATGTTATATTACAGCCCAGTCTCATGGCAGTTCGTGAAATGGTAACGTTCGAAAATCGTGACCTGTACACGAAATAAACGAGAAAATCGTGACCAGTACACGAATCAATAAATCAAAATAACGTGACAATTTCACGAACTGGCGTGTGACCGGGTTGTATATTATTTTTTCTTTCTCTGAGATGGTGGAGCAGAAGTATGAAATACTCACGTAAAGTACAAGTGCTTCATAACCATACGTACTTGAATGAATTAGTTACTTTTTACTACTGTATCAATGCTGCTACGCTGCAATTTATTCAGTGTATAAGGACAACACTTACAAAATCTCACACTTAAGTGGTCTTTTATCAAGAAACTCATCCTCGCCTGCTCTGGAGGCTCTGATGTTGAGTGTTACCCTCACTGAAGAATGAAGAGCAAGGATTGAATTTCACTCCAACACACCATCTTGTATGTTTTCTTGTCACACTTTGCCATTTGTAATAATTTGTAATAAACACTTCCTTTCAGAAATGCATGTTTTCTTGAAGGGTGTTCACTTATCACTTGAGCAAGTGTGTGCAAACACATGGGTTTATAGATAGTGGCTTTAATGAGCATCATTCAGTCTCAATCTAATATGACCTTGTTGTTTTCTACCTTGTTCCGAAAATTGCATTGTTATTGAATAAAAAAACACTCTAATATATTTGAATACACAAATAATGTTTTCAATAAGTAGGCCACTTGGGTGTAATGATAAAGGAAAAAAGAAATGAGACTGAGAAAGTATGTATCACCATTCAAGTCCATTACATCTGACAAGCAAGGAACATGACTGTCAAGAATATTTCCAAGCGCCTGAAATCTTTTTTTTGATTAGAAGTGTGTTTATATTAATTTGCTTTGTTCATCATCCCATCTGCCTTTTTACATCAAAGCAACATGACATCTAATCATTTATGTTCAGATAGCTTTTTTATGTTCATTTTGTCATCTCATTGGAAATAAGTAAACATTGCTGACAGTTGGTTAAAGGTGAACGAAATAAATTCATAACTTCTGATTCATTCTGTCAACTTCCATATTATCATCAGGCCAAAAGCTCAGACAAGCTAAGAGATGGCTGTTTCTGCAATCAACATACTGTAAGGATACTGGAAAGTATTAATACATTCTCTTTTCTTCTCATAAAATGATTTCCTCAAGCTGTTTCAACTTTGTTTGCTCTTATGAATTTTGTTTTTAAAGCTGATGGATTTGCTTTCCATATCTAAATTGAATTGGTTCAAACCCTCTCAAACATGTATGCTCTTTTATCTGTAAAAGTAAACACCTCTCTTTGTAGCACCATACTTTTTATCCTCAACAGTTATCTCTTATGTATGGCCACGTGCCGTCTTGTTCAAGGGCAGTCTGCTACACCTGCGCTTCATCCTTGAGCCTAGATTCCCCCGTTGAGTGGCGCTGACCTCAGTGCAAATGCAGATGGGCATGTGGCCGTTGCCAACTTGAGATCAAGACCTTTGCTCCCTTTGGTTCAAACATGAGGGGTTATTTTAGCACATACAGTTTTTTTTAAAATATAGAATATGTTTATAAGTTTTCTGCCTCTCATCTGTCTTCTATCAGCAACCTGTCAGTCAGTGAATTAATGCAGCAGTTCAGAAGTCACACTGACCTTGATATCTCCTCTAGTAACACTCCTGCATACCAATGTCGCTATGTTGTTGCTTTGAGATGTGAATTAACATATTCAGGATCTATTCAGAATTTTGCTGGCTCTTTTATAGAGTCTGTTAAATGCTATCTAGTAGCAGAAAAGACTGGATATTTATGCAATCATATCTCACATAAATGACTGGCATATTGACCAATATATACCTGTAAAAAAGTTGGATAAATACGCAAAATTTCAACATGTTAGAAAATTGGAGTTTAAATCTGATTAAATCTTTTGGTGTTTCTACGCTGATATAGCCAGTCTCTAAGAGCCTCTCAGCATTATCAGCGGTACTAACAACGGGCGTTGTATAAAGCAAAGGTAATGTTTATTTCCTCACTTTTGCATGAGCAATTTCTTCCACAGCACGTCAGCCCTATTTTAATCAGTGGTATGCAAGTTGCCTCTTAATTTTGCGTAGCACACTAACCTTTAACAGAACAATGTGGTAATGGTGGGTTTCATGTCACATTGAGGGTAGATAAAGGAATCATCTGGGAATTACGCAAAAGATTAGGTGGAATAATTATCACATGTACAAGTATGAGTGACATAAAGCTGATTGGGAAGGTGGACGCCGGTGTTGATAATGCACATATCATTTCAGAGTGTCAGAGGTCCTGTTTGATTTCAGGAGAGAAGTAATGCAAAGAAAAGCCATTCATTAACGCAGTCATTTTCCCTGCCATGTTACTGCAAATAAAGATATGCTGACATGTTTGTGAATGCAACAGTCTTGCTTGAGCTATATTAGCTGATGGTAGACGTTGCAAATCATCTCGGAAGATGATGCTTTTTTTGCTCCTTAGTACCAAAAAGCAGCCATGTATATAGCTCTAATTTTAGGAAATCCTAGAACAGCTGAGCTTTTTTGCATATTCCTTCATATTATTTCAATGGGTATTTCAATCAGTATAACCACAGTCAGCTACATACATTCCACTTTCGCAATCTAGTTCAGTACACTGTGGGTTTTATTTGACTGAATCTGCAACAGAGAAAAATTGTTTGAAAAGGCACTTACATGTCTTCATTCGTTTTATCAAACAGCTTCCATAGGTGAGCATAATCACATGACTACTTTCTGAGATCTAATTTTGAAATCCTTTTAACTCTCTGCAACGAGGAAGCCTTTAATATTCTTTGACATGTTTGAGGAACTGTTCCATTTCAGTAAATTATTTTCCTTTTTTCTGTTCATTTTAATAGAGTGACTTGGAGTTCAGATATATTTTTCCAACCTTACCAGTGTGTGCTTTTCAGCAGTTAACAGATATATGTAAATATTTGTGACAGAATTAGAGACAGTTCAAAATGTTTATTCTTTTGTGGACCTTATTTGTAACTTGAAGTGTAAAATAAGGTAATTCAATTTCCTTCTTCATGTGGGTTTTCTCTGGGTGCTCTTGCTGAGGTCTTGTATTTCTTTGGAGTTGCAAACAAGTAAATACAAACTCTAAATTGCTCCTGAGTGTAAGTGTTTATGTGTGAGCCCAGCAGCAGGCTAATGAAGTGTCCAGGGTGTTTTCGCAGCGTAGGCTGATAATAAGCAAGTACAGAAAGTGAATGAATAGTTACACACAGCTATACTGATATAGTTACATGTGAGAGGAGAACTAAGAAGGGAAGAACGAAGTTTATGTTTTCCTTGCAGTTTTACCCATGAGGTTGCTGACTGACACCTCTGTAAGAGAGACAGGTATAAATTGCTCTTACGACTGGGATATAGTGAAAGATAGAAAAGAGAGGTGAATAACTTAAGCCTGGACTGGTATAGAAAAGAAAGAGGAGTTGAATGAGAAGACAAGTGGAAAATGTGCCTACTGAGCCGTAAAATTAGCAATTACATTGGGTGTCATCAGTAATGACTATTTCAGTCCAGATATAGGGGGTTAATGTCCAACAGTGAGACTGTAATTCAGCCGTTACACCTGTGTTCAATCAGCCGGTCAGGAGAGGCTGCGATGGAGCACAACCCGGCTCAAAAATCACACCTATGCACCGATAAGCCAAGATGGCCGCCATCTGCTGGGAAAGCTTTCAGAAGCAATTTATTTTTTAAGACCCATATGCTGACCTTGGTTGTGAAAGAACAAATTTCTATGAAACCACATCGCAGGTTTTATCCCTGTGTGTGTGTGTGTGTGTGTGTGTGTGTGTGTGTGTGTGTGTGTGTGTGTGTGCGTGCGTGCGTGCGTGCGTGCGTGCGTGCGTGTGTGTGTGTGTGTGTGCGCATGTATTTCTTGTATGGGTGTGTTTACATGCTATACATTGCTGAGTTTTTTCTTTTCAAGTGCAACAGCTGAGTCGGGGAATTTAATTAGAGGTCAAAGATGCAGTTTAAGTTGAAGATAACAGGTTAAGAAACAGATTTACTATAACTTGCACAGTGGGAACTTTGGGGTTTGTGACTACCCAATCAAAATGTTTAATCAACCCTCCCACATGAATATAATTATAGTTTGTAACTTCCGTTTGTGTATTGCTTTTTTTCTGTGACTGTCCAAATACGTGAAGAAATGATCGCGCAGGGTTTCTGGAAACTGACATCTTCACTGTAACATTTACACAACCACCTCCATGTCTGGCAAATCTGTCCACCAAAACAGTCCAGCTCATTTGGTTTGATTATTTTGCAGCTCTCATAAAAAATAACCATCTGTCCTTGGTTTCCAGAGGAAGCGCTTTTTAAAATCCCTACGCTTTCATTCATCACCATGATGTCACATCTATCACCGTGGCGACGGGAATACAAATGAGGTGGATGCGCATTCTGTGGCCCCCTGTAAATAATTTACTGTTTTGTTTTATTGGAAACAGAGACACAACATTATTTTCTGCTAGCACTCCCCTTGGCCAAGGTCTGCAGACACATTCATCCAGGATGCACCATATAGAGAGAGTTAAATCTAATTTTTAATCTGTCCTTATTATGCATTATCACTCGATACATTAAGGAGGGCTCTCTCATGGCCTGGACACACACAGGAGTGCTGTTAATGAGATGACTCGATGCATCACAGCTCCTCAAAGCCATATGGTGAAAGCCTAAATATATATTGATGTATTAGTTATATTTTTAGAAGCCAGATTATGACATGTTTTGTTCTCTCTTTTGTTGTAATGATGAATTACATGTGATCTTGTAACACAGGGACACTGGCACAACGATTTGCACAAAAACACATATGGTTATCCATCAACCTTCATCACCCTGTCCCCTATACTATGAGTCACTCCATTTCTATTCAAGTTGAATTTAAAAACATTTCTGGCAGAGCATGCATCGAGCAATTTAAAGTGCAACTCTGAACGTTAATCCTAGTGCACCAGTTCACTGACAGTGCTGATTATAAAAGCTTTAATTGCTAGCTTTAATTACCCAAGCATCGCCGCTGGAGTGACAGTTTTAGAACTCTCCACTTTCTGCACCTTTAAACTTGCCAGCTAGTCGTAATCCTGTTAGGAGGGTGACATAGTGGAATTGGCTGTAGCCATGCTCCACAGTTACTTTTCAATAGTGCACAAACCATCTAATCAAATCTTATGAAATAAAACACACACCATGTCTATGAGACTGGCATTACAGCTCCTGTAGGTACCTTATTTTCATAGTGTTGAAAGCTATACTGATAAATACTTTTATGATAAAATCGGGTCAAATGACTAAGTGTGATGTGAAAGGTGTAACTCCTGGGGATGAACACAGATAATTATCAACAACCCTGCAGTTACCCACAGTTTTATGGAGCATTTGAGCTTCTTCTTTCACGTTATGGTTTTTGGTTTACAGATGGCATTTTTACTCTTTTTGTTCAGTCTCACAGCACTTATCAATACCTTTTCCAGGTGAAAGAAGCTCCGATAAACCAACAGTATTCTACCTGCCCAGCACCAAACTGCAGATAGACAAAGTTGCGACTACCTGGTGAACATAGTGGAGCATTTAGCTGCTAAAGAGTCAGATATTTCCCTCAGAAGTTGGTGGAGACCAAAACAGAGCTAAGTGTGTCAATGTGTCAATATAGAGCTTTTTTTCATCAGATGGCCAGAAACATGAATCCAAATGAATGATTATGTTGCTTCATGTCTGCTTGAATGGGTTGAAGATTGGCCCGTGTTTGCTAACCAGTTTGACATATTAAGTTTTTTAGATATGGTGCTGTTTCAGCATGTTGCACTGCCCCAAGTGGCAAAATAATGCAGAAAACAGCAAATTCTCTCATAGCAACATCTATCTCTTTGTGCATTCTGCTTGCCATACAATTTGTGAATCCCAACACTATTCATTTAAGCAAATACAAAACATAAAAGCTTTCAATGCTAAGTGGGAGATTTCTCCACAGTACCAGTACTAGTACCAGTGTTGTGCCTCTATTTCCTCTTGTTTCTTGGGCCCATTTGGCCAAGTGCTTCTGACACATCTCTTGTCCTCTCTCTTGCCCAAAGCAGCCACTATACCAGAACTATCCACCCAAAGAAAATCAATTTGTCTAACTCTGACGCATGCTGCACATCCGTCACTTCAAGCCCTGGATCGCTTGTTCATTTACAGAGAAGACTTCAGCTGGCCTTAAGCGTGTGAAGGAAGTGGACCGTTGTCAGCAAGCTAAAGAGCAATTTAGGAAATGATGCCCAGAGCAAACCTTAGCTGATAGGCACCACACAAGTGAAACAACAATCATACATAAGTACAGTACATTTGAATTGCAGTGAGTGTTTCTGATGTTTAGAAAAGACAACAGTCATTTTCAAAGTGGACTTTTATTTTCTTCATTTTTCCATCATGTTGATCTGTAGAACTACACTTATATTGCAGTTCAATCCAAAAGGGTCAGGAAATTCAACGAAAGGAAGCCCTTTTATAACATTGTGGCATTTTGTCTAATTGCTTAATACCTTGGTTTTGTGGACATGATTAAAGTTACCATAGAGGTAAACACATTGTCACTACAAGTTAGCTTTTTATGAATGAATTGTGCAAAGTAGTCCTTGAATCTGTCAAAGTCCTAATTAGTGCAACAACAAATTAGTGTTGTTTAGGCTAATCAGTGCCATTTCAAATTGTCACAATAAAGCAATTATCACAATCATCATCTGCAACAGTTTGTTCTGATCTGATCACTGGTGCCACAAATAGTGTGTATACAGACAGGAATCCTCCCGAAGTTTTACTGTTAAGACTGAACTGACTGACCACCAACTACTTTCTCTCTTTCTCCTGACCTCACATGAACCCTCTCTTTGTTGTTGAGGGTTTTTACAACAGATCCCAGCCCTATATTAAAAAAGAGCATTATGTGCTGTCTAATAGTGCTCATAATCCTGAGCCACAGAAGCTACATTTAAGGGGTGGATGATGATGATTATAATGTGGCTGTTTATAGGCTGCATTATTACTAACTGACATGTGGAGAATAATGAAAGCTTTTGCCTGATTTCTCTCTCTGAAACCTCTTTATGACAATCTACAGCTATTGTTGTTAATGACGATGAGAAGTGTAATGGGAGAAAAGTGAATCGGAGTCATGCAAGGATGTGATACGTGCTTGACTTAATTTGAATGTGCTCAGGCCTACAATAGTGATACAAAGTAACATCTTCTTGTGGGTGGGAACAGTGTACTCTTCAATTGCCTCTGTCAGTAGTGGAATATAAATGATAATTGTGGAAGTTTAAAGGAGGGATGCTTGATATGAGTTGCATCCGCGACACAGAAGCGGGGATCATCAAATCAGTGTCGTAGTTGCATGTGGTCTTGGATAATTTGGTGTAGGCAGGCAGTATTACGACTGTAAAAAAGCAGATGAAATCCTATTTGACAAAAGGAGCATGGCAGGCACAATGTGACATTGGCATCACCACAGTTAAGACATCGTCTCACAGCTTAAGCCATGCTCTAAATATGAAGTCTTAACTAAATCTCTCAGCTTATCTGATAGCAGACACTTCAGGGAAAGTGCTGTGGCTATGAGTTTTCATCCCCACTATCACTGATTTGTTAGAGCCACCTTCTCTGCTGACACTGATCCTCTCCTCTCCTCTCCTCTCCTCTCCTCTCCTCTCCTCTCCTCTCCTCTCCTCCTTAGAGTTGTCTATCTCATCCTTTCTCTCCTCCATCAGGTTCTCCTCTTTTCCTTCTCTCCATCCACATTACCATGGTCTGTTGCTCCCCATCTCCTGTGAGGATTAGCAGGCTAAACACAGGGAGAGGATCAGTAGCATATGGGAGACGGTTCGTCCTCGGATCGTAAATTCGTCCATGATTGAGGGGAGTAACACCAGGCCCCTACTGGGCATGCAGGAGTTCCAAGGCACCATACCAGACAAAATGACCTCAAACTGACATTAAAGCAACCTTGAGTGGGACTTAGTGTGTCAGCGCTCTTGCTGGAACATGATGATAAGGCTCCAGATTAACAGCTGTGACTGGGGGGGATGACACCATCATTCGGCGATACAGGAGATTAAGAAAGAGGAGATGCAAGATGCACAAGCGCTCATGCACACATTCACATGCATGGTACATATGAAAACGTTTGAACAGCAGCAGCCGCAGCATCTTTTTTCATGTGATTTATTGGGGTTACAGTATTTTCTATTTGCCACTCGCAGGCCATTTAGGCTAGGTGAAGAATGAAGGTAGAATTTAGAGAAAGATGGTTTAATCTGCCTAATGCAGAAACACCATTAAAGCCTTCCCTCAGCCAGAAGTTTAACTTTATATTTTTCTCATTAACAGTATATGGAAGATCATCAAAGTCTTGCTCTGGTGTCATAAAAAGTAAGATATATTAGATGATTTTGATAATCTCATAAAATAAATACTTTTATTCTGCAATTTAAATCAGCCTTTCATGCACGTGACCCCTTCCTATAAAGTGATGTCTACTTGGGACCCCTTGTCATTGAGTGCATGTCTATAAATTATGTGTCGCTCAATCAACTGATCTCAGACTGACTGGCTTTTACGTAATAAGGCCAGATGAGGCAAAACAATACAGCATTTTCTCAGGGGGAAAAAAGCTAAGTTTAGAGAGAAAATCTCCCCCTTATTTCCTGCACTGGTTATCATCTTGTGACCCCTTTTAAGGGTGCCCCAACCCCCAGATTCTGAACCACTGATAAATGATCCCATGATATCTACAGACTTTTACAAGACAATTCCAGACAGACCAGCTTCCAGTGTGAAGTGATGCCAGACGCCGTACAATCAAAAAACTCATACAAAGAAGCTCTTTTCCATTTCTCTTATGCTAAGTTGAACCCATTTCTTTGTCTCCTTTGCTTTCTCGGCCCAGTGGCTGTGAACCAGCTCCCTATCAGTCCTGCACCTCTGATGGAAATGGACCCAGACTTATCTAACCTCTGCTTTGTCAACAGAAAAAAACATAGATGTTTCATGTTCTGTATGAGAATAATTCCAGCTGACTGTTAAAGGAAGCTCCATGGTTTAATCAATAGTATAATTATGCTTATGGAAAATATTATGTCATGCGTGGCAATGATTGGACTCTGGTGTATTGTAATCAGTGAAAATGGGGCTCAGTGACTTCTCTGGCTGAGGCTGTGGATAGAGTACAGTGAATAAGTATAGATGAAGTAAAGAGAAGACACAGATGATCTCATAAACCACACATAATGTTTATATTTAGGCTGTGAATTAAATGAACACAGGCACAGTTAACCAATCCTATATAAAATTCCCTAGTTTCAGTGTTTAATATATCTCATACTCTCATACTAATATCACATATCTGTCTATTCTCTCTTTTTCCAATTCTGGACTCAGCAGTCTCTCTCGTGTTTCCCCAATCAAGTAAATTATCAGCCGTTGTCTGAATGAAGCCTTTGTCTCAACATGGACCTGCTGACCAGATTGCTTCTGTTTTTATTTACTTTTAATGAAAATGAAACCGGCTCTTAATAGAAGTGATGCAAGGTATGAGGCACAGCTGAGAGCTGTCAGCAGCACTGCTGTACATGCTTTATGATGTGAGGGCAGCAGTGGTTAGCAAACACATGGGGTAAACTACAGCATTCACCTCTCTCTGGAAACCCCAATTGATTTGAGTCAATGACCATTTTTCTGTATATAATGACTTGGGAAGAATGAAACCCAAAAAAGTTTCAACTCAGCACCCCACTACAGGCATTGCGAGGGTTTTGTGCAGCCTCTGAGTCAAGGTACATCAATACACTACAGCACTCAATAATGTGGTGCACATGTTGGGAGCAGAAATACAAAGAAAGAAGTCCTTGGGCAGATTTAAAGAAAAACATACAGTACTATGTATTAAAAAGTCACTTGTATTTTTGAAAGGTTCCAAAACATTTGACATTCGGATCTAGGCACATCTTCTCTCAAACTGTGAGCTCAATTTGTTTTATTTGGACACTGCTTACAATTTTTTTTATTTGGACACTGCTTACAAGCGAGGCTACTGGGCAACAGTTACTGGTTCTCATTAAAGATTGTTCCTTTTCACAATATATTTGCCTTGTGTTGCTGTAGCCAAGCTGAAAACATGCCCACTGGAGTTCTCATCACTCACATACTAGCTGTGGCAGGACTGGCAAGCGGCAGCTCCTTCAAGAGTACTCAACAACAAAACATTTTTTAAACCATGTTTTCCTCTGCAAACACAAAAGAGTTCCTCTTCACCTGTCAACATGATTATTCAGTCCAATGTTTCCCGCTGAATGCAGACCGGTGGTCTTACTTTCCCACATGGAGCTGTGGGAAGTCTTGAGATGTGGGACAAAGAAGGCCTACAATCCTACGTGGATTACCTCATGCCTTTGGTCTCTGAAGTGGCCAGTCCCCCCCCCCTTCAAAAACAAGCAAGGAGTTGGAAGAAGTATAGGAAGGAAAGGAGAGAGCATCCGAAAGAGAGGAAGAGCAGAGTGTTGAGTGGGTAAGAGCATAAAAGGTGCTGGTAAGGAGACAGATTAAACATATAAACTCAAGAGAGAGAGCAAGAAGGGGGGAAGACAGATAAAGAGGGGTCTAATGTTTAGTATTCATCCATGTTTGTATGATTAGGCCAAGTAGGGCAATTAGTCCAGATGGAGAATAGAGATTAGGTGGAAGCACAGGACTACTGATTCACATTAGAGTTTCCTCGGGGACGCAGTTCACCTGGTGTGAACCTCTCATCATATGCCTCAAGGCAGCTGACCTCACACAGCACTCAGCATGGCAAATTCAGAAATATTTATGACGAGGTTCCCACCTACTACTAATACATATAGGCCTGTGGCCATTGACCCTGTCTGTTGTTTACCAGAGTGAGTCACCAAAGAAAGCTCTGCAATCTGATTTTACATTCCTTTCATAATTGTGTGGTGCAGTGCATTACATCCTTGTGGTGGGTGATATTGTTATTATGTTCTCAGAGGACACTTTTACTTTCAGAGCACTTTGCAAACTGGCCTCTAATGGTAAATATCTTTCATTACTGCTGGTAGTTAACAGTTGTATGTCAAGCAAACCTTATCAGTTTTGTTTTTGAAAAAACTGCACAGCCTTGATTAACCGTTCCTAATACAGGGTGATCATTTTGCCTTAGTCTTGGCACAGTTTTTGCACTCAAGTTGAAAACATAAAAGGTAAAGACAACATATCACTTCAACAATAATCTGAACTATGGAGATTCCAAGTTAAAAGCGATTGTTCAAAATAAGTGGTGAAATCTATGTGGTGAAAATGCAAGCTGTGGCGATATCACCTCAATATCTTAGGTTATCAAGCTGTCTTAAGGCATAAAGTGTTTCAAATCATAAATGAATTGGAAAAACAGCTAATATCTCACCAGACTGAGCCTCATTGATTTTACCCTCAGAGCATGAAGAAAAGAGAAAATCACTTTGCAAGCAGTATGAAGCTCGAGTCTGTGGGCTTATAGTAACTTAACCTTGAGGTGTTGAATAATTTTTCTGTCATTGATGTGATTGTCGGTGCCTTAGCTGAGGACTGAAGACCACACATAAGCCTATTTGGTAGTATCAAGCAGGCGATTTAAAGAGAAAAAGAAATAGCAAAGTCAGACTGCTTTTGACATATAATGAAAATAAAACATAATTGTTGAATAAAAACTAAATGAGAGAAAAATACAAATACAAATACCTACTATAGAATATGGACTGAAATCCTAACTAGTATTTCAGTCAATAAGTATATATGTTTTTATCTATTATAGTTGTAAAGTTCTAAAAACCACATCTAAATATTTCTCATTGTTTTTACAGTATCTGGTGCAAACAAAAAAGGGCAGAGCAGATGATTCCAGAGCTATACTAGTTTAAGTCTTTCAAAAGATGAAAGGTTAGCCTGCATACACTTTGTTCTATTTTCTACTACTTTCTACTTCACTACATTATACTTCTACTCCACTGCATTTCTCTGACAGTTGTAGTTTCTTTTCAGATTAAAATTGTAAAGTATATGAGATTAACCAACACTATATAAAGTAGATAAAATTGGCTCCCCCTCAATGATACCTCAAAGTAATAATAATAGATCAACACTATAATGTATAATAACATCCCACCCTAAAAGGGCCGACTGCACAATGACTGCTTTTACTTTTGTTACTTAAAGTCCATTTTGATAATGATACTTCCTTACTTTTACCTATATTTTGAATGCAAGACTTTTACTCGTAACTCAACTCATCCCTTTATGATGCAGTAAGATTGCTTTATGCTGTCTGTACAACACTAAACAACACTGACTGCACTACAGGTATTTAGGGTGTTGCCTGAAAACTATCCCTTATTATTTTTGCAAGCTTGCGCTTGGAATAATATGTCAGCTTCTGTTCTGCATATATTTCTGTGCATTCATCACCATTTACCATAAGTCAGCATATGAATATCTGAAAACATGTCTGTATGTTTAGCACTTCCATTATTGAATATGTCCTTATAGATGATAAAAAACAACTTGCCCTTGGAAAGTTATCAGTTTTACTGTGGTTTTGTGTTAGCAATGCAGCTGAATGCATTTACTGTAATGAGATGAATATATTCATTTAATGTTATTTATTCATCTGCTTATGCATGAATTAATGCAGTCATACATTCATTTATCGCACAGCCCCATATTAACACCATGACACATTCTGTGCATATAGGCCTATACAACATTTGGAAGACAATATTTTATTTATGATTGTATTATATGTGACATGAAATTTAAGTTTCATGTTTTTACACAGCTTCATAAGTCCACAGTCAATCTTATTTTCCTTCCTACATTTTGTTTTGTTATATTTTGTTATATCCATATTTATTTCCACTGACACAAGTCAGCCTCCACGGTACTCAGAAGCTCACTGAAGCTGGGTCCATCTTCGGTGACATCTGCCATCAGCAGTGCATGACTGTGGAAAAATCTGTTTAAATCTACATTGCACTGTACTGAATGGTTCCCATTGATCTACATTTGCCTGACACTGTGACTGACAGAGCCAATCAGCCTATCATGGCCCTGGAGACGGACAGACACTCATTTACAGGTGAGATGGGGTGGGATGAGTTTGATTGATTGGCAGACTGTCACTGAGCCACTGGGGCATTACAAAAACCTTCTCTGCACAGCAGGAGAGCAATATTATGTTGGTGTATGAGTGTGTTGATACACTTGCATGAGTGTGTATGTATGGCTGTGTTTGTAAGTGCAGGTGGTCAGCCTTATACAGATTACCCATCGCACCTTGAGTGTGGTGACAGGTAAAGAATCAGGCTGTCAGGTTGGCCCGGCCCACATCTTCAAAGACTGGCAGAATTAAATAATCAGGCGGAGACTCTGCCAGGAGGCTGCCAGGCCAGAAGCATACACTCTACGCATAGACATGGACCCTTGAATGTGCACATATTATCCACACCCCCAAAGTGTTTCTCTCCTCTGCCTATGTATTTCTATAGTCTCTTACTAAAACCAGTGCTCCCTCTGTTACGAACTCTTTTTCTACCTGCTCTCTTTCTCTCTGTCGTTTTCCCTCCCTCAGTCTATCCTGTGGTCCAGTGTGGGATTCAGATGTACCATTACTCAAACACAGCCTGTCAGTGTAGATAACAACTGTTTGTTGTTAACACAGTACAGAGAGCTGCACAGCAGGCCAAAATCTGGAAAAATAATTCTATCCCCACTATTTTATTTTGCATGATTTTACATTCAGCATTGTCAAAGCGGGTTCAAACTGGCTTATAGTCGCAAACATTTTTTTCTTCTTCAAATGTACAGTCATATCATAGCTCAAAAATCATAATTAATAGAGAGGAAATATCTTTTATGTAAAACAGTCCGGTCAGCATATTTAGGTATCCATCAAAGAAGAAAAGAAAAGTTTCCTGAAATGTTTTTTGTTGTTTTCTCTTGCATTTGTAAGTCATGTCTTGTGTGCTGGGCACATTGTGAGTGTATGGCATTTAAAGCTGCTGTAATCAATATTTTGTATGTGAGAGGGGTCATGCATAGTGACAAACCCAGAGAGAATATTCACCCCAAATTTCCCCCCAAGTTCCCCTCAGCTCTACAAAGCTTTATAGTGCCAGTGAAAAATGCTCTAAAAACAGTCTGTATACTACCTTCCCAGCAAGAAACAGCAGACAAAGTTAGCAACTAGCTGGCAAAAACAATGCAGCATTTAGCAGCTAAGAAAGAAAAGGAGAGTTAATATCAAATTCACATTAATCTAATATTGCTTTGTATTTGCAGGATGTGTGCATAAGCTACTGTTTGCACCAAATCAAATTGGTTTCACAGCTTGTTTCCACTGACCCGAGTGACTAAAAAATAAGGTATTGCAGGTCTAGTTTTTAAAAAAGCAATTTAATCATTTAGAAGGAGGAAGTTCTATTTGAGTCTAACAAACAATTGTGTCATCAGTTAAATTTTTGGCAAAAAAGACAACAAAAATTACAATATCTTGACACCAATATGTACTATAATGTCTGAAACTTCATCTTGTGTTATACAATGACTCCTGTTGACACATTTTGCTGACTGATGTAACAAATGTAGTTGCCTGGTTGAGGAACAGCATGTGTTTTACAGCAGAACACAGCAGTCCAGAATGAATAAATCAACTCTACTGCTATCACTAACTGTGTGGTAAGGACACTGTGACTTGTATCGGCGGAGAACAGACCAGATTCTGTTGAAGAATAGTTTCTGTGCAGGAACATACTGTATGAGCTGGTGTTTGTTTGCAGCGCCTCTCACTGGGTGGTCTGGTTCAGCGACAAGGTTTTGTGGGAGAGGAAGCATGCAGTATTACGGTTTCCTCTCTGTGGACTTGACAGTACGGTTTGGTGTGTGAGTGTGTGTGTTATTGATGTGCTGTTGACATGTTTCTGTGAGGGCAGTCACGCTCTGGTGGAACCTGTTCCTGTAACACACCTGTTGCTGACACTGGGAAAAATATAATGTCCTCTCTATCTAGAAAACAGCCGGGATTGCAGTGTAATTAAAGGCGATAGTTTTAGTGAGTCTATTTATTGACATACCTTTAAATCCCTCTGTTCCTTTTTCTCTTCCTCTTCTGTGTTTCTTTTCACATTGAGAAATGCTGGGCAAAAACCAGAAGTCAACCAGGGACATAATTGAATAGCTGTGAAAAGAAATGAACAGGCCAACAATTCAGATAATACTACACCATATAGACCATTTGCCAACATGTCCACTGACACATTCTGCCAGCACATATATTCTCACTCTCATGTTATTCCTCATGTCCAGGCATCTGCAGACTAACCCTTGTGCATTTCGATTATTTTGGAGCCCAAGCTGTTTTATCAAGAGCCCTAGTCCCCGAATGAGCTTCCCACCTTGGGTTTGGCAGACAACATTTCCCGTGAACTCCCGGTGATAATAACCTCAGCACCGGGAGATGATACGTAACATAATAAATGGACAGTCAGACAGATCAAGAAACAGAGAGGGGAAAGTATGTAAGGTAATTGTTCAGCCTCCCTACATTTTAAACTGGGGCTTTTGACTCATGAGAATTTTGAAAGAGATACAGATTGGATTTATTTAAACAGTCCATTGTTTAAATAATTGCAGTTTTTTCAAACTGCTTACACACAAAACCTTTAATGTCACACGATTTTTGAAACCTCTCACTCAAAGTGCAAAACTACACGCCAAATCTCCAAAACCATAAGCTATTTCTCAGCCTTTCACTCAGTTTTCAATTGCATAAAACACTTTTTCAAAACACTACACACAATTCTCTACCTAAAACACAAAAATCTAACCGGAAGTGACTTGCTTTCCTTTTCCATACACAATCAATCAAAATGCTACACTTATTTACCAGGGCACACACACACACTCCTCACATGTGCAAAAACATTATGCTTAACTGAACACTAACCAATCACTGCTTTAGTATAGGCCTATACATAGGTCAAAGGTCAGATTACTTGTTTTGAACAATTGATGCCAGCAATAGACAGAGAGCAAGGGGAGGAGGAGGGAGAGACAGGGGATGACAACGAGGAGGAGGAGGAGGAGGAGGAGGAGGAAGAAGAAGAAGAAGGAGAGCCATCTTCTTCTTCCTCCTGATGAGATCAGGGCCACACTTATTCATCATGTGATCAACCACGGATTGACCATGAGAGAAGCCCATCTTACAGTTTTTTCCAACTGCTTACACACAAAATCTTTTCATGTCACACGATTTTTGAAACCTCTCACTCAAAGTGCAAAACTACACAGCAAATCTCCAAAACCATAAGCTATTTTTCAGCCTTTCACTCAGTTTTCAATTGCATAAAACACTTTTTTCAAAACATTACACACAATTCTCTACCTAAGACACAAAAATCTAACAGGAAGTGACTTGCTTTCCTGTTCTAAACACAACCAATCAAAATGCTACACTTATTTACCAGGGCACACACACACACACTCCTCACATGTGCAAACACATTATGTCATAACTGAACACTAACCAATCACTGCTTTAGTATAGGCCTATACATAGGTCAAAGGTCAGATTACCTGTTTTGAACAATGGATGCCAACAATAGACAGAGAGCAAGAAGAGGAGGAGGGACAGACAGGGGACAACGAGGAGGAGGAGGAGGAGGAGGAGGAGGAGGAAAGAAGGGGAAGGAGAGCCATCTCTGATGAGATCAGGGCCACACTTATTCATCATGTGATCAACCACAGATTGAGAAGCCCATCTTGAGTAGCTTTACAGTGGCGTCCATACTGCATGCAACTATCTAATGACTATTTCAGCATTACAAATCAATCAGACTTTGTTTTGCACAAATTGCATACAATCCTCCCCCCCCGCCCCGACACACAAGCACGCACAAACACACACAACACACACACACACAACCACGCACAAACACACACACGCACGCACACATGCACACACACACACACACACACATAGTCACACACGCACACACACACACACAAACACGCTCAAACACACACAACACACACGCACGCACGCATGCACGCACGCACACACACGCACGCACACACACACACACACACACACACACACACACTTTATTCTAAAAATGATACCTTTGGTTTACATATGTTTGTACTTTTGTTTTCTTGTTTCATGCTACTGTATACAACACTGTGCTCCTCTTAAAAACATAATGTTTTGCCCAATAAATATTTTCTGTTTTACTGTAACATTACATTGTTTTTTACAGTGCACTTTTCAACCCCTCTCAGCAGATTACTTTCTCTCTAGAACATTATAAATGTAGATATAAGCCTACAAAGACAGACAGACAGAAAGACAAAAGAGCTTTAGATTTAGAACAACAGTGTGTACATGGTATATCCAAAAATGTACTATTATGAAAAAAGTGTTTGACATTTGATGCAAATGCTTCATTTTGAAGGAGATGTGAGGCATTTTGCATTTTGTGTGTGTGCAGTTTTGGGAATTGTGTGTAGAGTTTTGAAAAAAGGAAAACGTGTGTAAGCAGTTGGAAAAAACTGTAATAAAATCAGTGTCAACTTAAAACCAGTAGATGGCAGTAATATACCATCATCTGATTCAAACAGATGATGTCTGGTCATTTCGCAACTTGTTGTTTGGAGATGTGTAGTGCTCTTACCTTTCAAGAAAACATATTGCATCACTTCACTTTCCAGAGAAAATCTATAAGAGAGGCTCTAAAGAACATGTGCTATTTTTAGTCACGCTAGTGCCAATGCTCAAAGGATGACAATGTTGGTCAGTCAACTTCTTTGGTCCAGATTGAAATATCTCTGACAACTGTTAGATGGATTGACATGAAATGACCCTTAGAGGTAATGCCTACTGACTTTGGTGATCCCATGACTTTTCAGCTAGTGCCATGAGGTCCACTGAACAGATAGCTATTTGGCACAGCCATTCATGCCCCTCTCAGTATGAATTGTAATCACTTTGGTGATCCCTTCCCTTTTTATCGAGCATAATCACAACCTTTTGTTTATGACCAAATATCTGCAACTGTACTGTACTTTGTGTTTGCTGCTAATTGCAAATTTTAGCATCAGCATGTTAGCATGGTTATTGTGGATATTTTAGCATGATGACATTAGCGTTTAGCTCATGTAAAGCCTTATAGAGCCACTAGCAAGTCTGTATATGCTATTCACGTGTTAGCCAGAGAACTAAGTGTGCAAAACTACAAGTACTTGGAATTAGAATAATTGAAATGGTCTCTTTGAGCTTACAGACTAAAATAAAGAAATAGGTAATGATTGCAAATACACTTTACAACCCAATGGAACATGTGAATTATTCATGAATAACCCGTAAAAGCTGGGTATATTATCATACAAGCATCCTCCTCCAGTATAGTGCTATGTGATTTTCAGCTGAAATGATTCAGCATTGTTTGCTTGTGTATGGGCAGCACAGTCCTACAAATGTATTTCAGAGGAAATTACTAAAAAGCTTTCAATAATAGAAAGCATGTTGTACTCAAGTACTTTAAACAGGAAACAATGAAATTAGATCTATTTGACTGAGAATTCCTTTGTTTGACAAGTACATTGCCTACATAATGCAGACATGAGACCTGTGAATTTCTTCCTAGCTGAATAAGAGTTAATCAGCATCCGTTTCCTAATAAAATCTGCACTCCTTTCCAATAATGCAAAGGGGAGGAGGGAGAGCAGGAAATATCAGCCGATGCAGAGGAAGATGCTTTGCTGTTCTACAATTGGCTGCTTGAAAGTCGGCAGCCTGCCATAAATCAACACTTAACGTTCAGAAGGCTGGAGGATTCTGGGAAAGTGTGTGACAACAACAGCCAGCAAAACAGCTTAAATAATCACTCCTAGTTTTGCTGTGGATATTACTAGAACTGCTGGCCGGACCCCATCACAACAAGATGCATAATCATTCTTCCAGGAAGAGAGCAGAGCAAAACGACTTATGACTGTGGTTGGATGTCATAAGACCAGTTTCCACATCAAATGAATTATTGCATTATAACAGTATATGGTTCCTGAGATTGTTGAGGTTCTCATAGGCTGATATTTAGCTCTAACAGGCATTGAGGAAAATAGTGCCAGTCAGATCATCTTCCTCTGAAGGTATTCATCTGATCAACTTGCAAATGTAGAATTGAAAATATGTTGTGATGGTCCAGCTGAATGTTGGAATGTGTCTCTATGAGCGCTGGCGTATTACTCCATTTCGACCAGCAGAGGTCAGCAAATACTTGGTAATCAGATGACTTACCTGAGCTAAATCAGTTCTTTCTAGGACATGACTGTTTTTTATCACCATATCTTTGGGAAAACTGATATTATTACTATTCCTTACATCATGTAATGCCTATTAATATTTCACCCAAGCATGGAATGGCAGATGGCTATGTTAGGGTCTTTTAGAAGTTTGCAGCGTTTTTCAAGCCTTGTTTAATGGGCTTATTATGGATCGGCCTCTAATAGGTTTCCCATCTCTGCTTCTCCCATCAAGTGTTACACAACACTTTCCTGGCTAATAACAACTGCATGTTTCACTAATATGATGTTGATCTGAAACTGATACAGATAAATCATGCCAGGATGAAAACAAGATTACAGCATGCTCAAAGTGTTACACTCATGTTACTTAACATGACTTGCATTTAATATTGTGCATTCCTTCACAGCAACTCTTACACCAAATCTGCTTTGATTGAGCTCTCTGCAGCACATGACACGTTCAGGGGTAAAAGTGAGACCAGTGAGTTGTCATGTCACATGCTGTCACCTGACTATGAAGGACAAGTGAGAGAACACAGGCTGCTGTTACAGTGTGTGTCTGTAGTTGTATTCTTTAGAGCTGGATCCCCTCTGCCTTTTGGAGGGGGGGGGGTCATGTGTTGTTGGTATGTAGTGGAACGTCCAGCTTTGGAGCATGCCTCGCTGTGACATCACAGGCCTGCTGACTACTTGGCTGCTGAAGAGGTTGCCTATGTTTGGAACTGTCGGCATTAGCTGCCCCTGCAACCGAGTAAGGATGCAAAAAAATAGAACCCCAATTAGGGCAAACTGTGGGTTTCTGACCAACATGAATTATGTCTGCACTACTATGATATAAGAGATGGTGGTTATTATATAATAGCTCATGTAACCTGTAAGTATTGCCAGTGACGTTCAGTACAGTATCAACTCTCCTGTCTGAAGGGCAACCTCTTGTACAGGACGTCCTGAAAAGACACACACACACACACACACACACACACACACACACACACACATACACACACACATATCTTTACACCTATCTTGTCTGACTTGGTTTTATAACAGACCAATGTTAACTCTCATGCATCTGATCCCTCTGACACTATGGTGTTCTTTCTTTTTAACTGAGGGCTGCCCATAGCCTACAGGTATAAATGATCTGATACTTAGTTTCCCCCCTTGTCATAATAAGCCAGATAACTGTTAGCTGTAATTTTATTGTTGACTTTGCACATTTGGGAACAGCCCTCACCAGGAGACAAAAAATCTAGTCTAATCAGGACATTGTGAAACAGTGCTTACAACAGGAGCACAGTTATCCTCAGGGCTTTTATCTATTAAACACTTAGTATTTAGTAGAACTGGCAGTGACTACATAAACTGCAGATATAGGTCATGAAGCCTACATCAGGTACTTATGAGTGTGAAACACCAAAGATAGCTTTGCCATATATCTGTGCAGCACTGAGGGACAGAGTGAGAGAAGGGACGTGACAACTTATTGATTTTTCCCATTTCATCTGCTGTATGTAACACAGTCAGATACAAACCACCTGATTACAGCATGTGCATGCAAACCAGGAATGTGGTGGGGAGACATGCTGTACACTGCAGAGAATGTAGCCTTACAGTAACAACAAACAACTGTGTCAAATTTCAGTCCACCAAGGTAGTCGGTGTATTATCTGACCGTGTTGTATTGTGTGTCAGAAGTAAAGCTCAGAACATTACCCGACACTGCTTTTCAAAGCTCTCATCTTTCTGTTTGAACACTGACAAATAACTGCAGCCTTAAACCCGCAAAGAACATTTAAAGATTGCAGATGCTAAAAATCTGTGATAAGGGGTGCTTTTCTGAGGGTACTTTTACTTGGAATAGAGATTAGAGTAATGCATCCTCAGTGACCTTTTCTTGCTGCTCTTTACAGTAAACCATCACTTTTTTAGTTTGCATGCCTTTTGACTTTTGTCCCACGACGATAAGAGCTGTGCACCCTTTCACTGTGTTCAAAACCCCCCATTTCATGTACCAAGTACTTATACCTCCCCCACACAGAGAGTGGGATGTGTTTACTGACTCAGAGGTAAGGTGGGCTTTCATTTCTGTTTGCAGTTTACATGCTTGCTTTTTAATCAATAGTAAGAGACAATAACCTACACAGATACACACATGCACAGCATATACAAACACGCTAAGCCCATGGTTTCCACGTGGGCCAAAGAAGGAACAGCGGGGATCATTTAGAGAGTGTGAGGAGAAGAGGTAAATAAATGGAACAGTGCAGGACATTCTGACCCAGAGTGTAGGGAATAGAACACAAGGCTAGAGTAACACTGTGTGCCTGCTTTGGCCCTTGTGATGGTGCCCCATGCCAGGTCTGTGAAAAGATCACAGGGACACGAGTGGTTGCACACAACCATACACACCTATATATTTTCCCATGCATATACACACACAGACCAACTACGTACAGTACAGGCAAACACACTTTAAAGGGACTGTACTGAATATTCAGAATGTTAATATATCAGAAAACAAATATTTGCTGTGTAAAGATATAGTGGAGTAAGAGAATGAAGTCACACTCCCTCTGTGTGTTGTAATCTGAGCTTTTCTGTTCTTTGTTTGTGCATGTTATTGCATCTGAGTGCCTTTCAGACTTGTCTGTCTAACGTCGAGGGCTGTGACAAAGCGTCGGTATTTGACAAGTTGGGGAACGGTCTGTGAGAGCTGTGTCTCAAGTCTCTTGTGGTTATAATGAGTGTTGTATCACCTGCTGCGTTCCATCCAGGCTGCTTAAAACACTGCATAGGTATTTATAAAAATACTCATTCAACTTTTCATAAAAGTCGGAGTTAACCTCCCGTAGGTTGTAGCTGAAGCAAGACGCAAGCTAAAGTTAGATGGACAATGCTGAGCTAAACATGTTAGCTAACTTATCAGGGTGAGTTTTCAGGTGCCTGATAAAATGTGATGTGGTGAGGCCAGAATTTTTTATCTTGATATGACATATTTTGCATTCAGTGCTTCTTTTGTTTAAGCCTTGCTGTATGAAGTTTTTAAAGCCAAAGCTTCTGATGAATGGCACAGCAGCTGCCGGTGTAGTCAACATGTTTGTTGTCCTCTCTTACGTGTGGCCGCGCACTGCAGATAAGTTACGTATTATGTGTTATGTAGGTATAGGCTACGCATGGAGACGAATAACATTCAGTCCATCAGATGTTTCCTAAAAATAAAGATTGTTGACGAGTCCCACATCTTGAGTTCGAGTCGAGTCTGAAGTCTTTTGAGGACAAGTCTCAAGTCAAGTCTCAAGTCCCTGTATGTGCGATTTAAGTATGACTCAAGTCCGAGTCTCAAACTTGAGTCCCCATCTCTGATGTCCCTCACCTTCCGCTCTCTGTGTGTTGCCGTTCTCAAACTCTGTTCCTTTCGGGAAACAACAACAAACTTCGAGCTAGCAGGCTACACGCTGAAAATGGCAAATTTAGAAGAAAATTTGGATCGTGCTTGTTTCTTTCGGGGAATTTTGGGACTAATTGGCAGGGATTTGCTACGGACAAAATACACGGCGATACACTGGTAAGAGCAAAACACGCCTACCCCTTTAATAATCGTGTGCACACACACACACACTCACACAGTTAATGATGTTTTCCAAAGAAAGCAGGAAAGGAGATCAATAGCTATTAGTAAGCACTGTGAGGTTGTATTTCTCTCTCTTCCCTCTAATGCGTGCATGATTTGTTTAAGTGCAGAGCCATTTCTTTTCATCTGGTCACTTGCTATTACAGTAACAACTAAATATTACCAGCAGCACATTTCCTAATCCTCTGTGCCCAAGAAGCTATATTTGCTTCAAATCCCTAAGTGATGACAAGAAAGACTGAAGACTATATTTGTCCATTTTAACAGCAATAACACTGAGCATCATTATTACCATAAACATGACAACTATTTGACCATATTGCAATGGTTCAGGAGAGTGTAAACAGGAGGAGATAGTACATGTCCCTGTGAGTCCACATGACTTTCATTTATAATAGATTTACAGAGAGCGACTCTCAAAATAGCCACCTAGTGGAACAGGCTGTCATGGGGTAGACATGTGTCTGTAACACATGTTCAAAAAAGGGATTTTGTTATGAAGCCTTGTTGCTTCAACAAAAGGCATGATAAATTAGATTTTGGGTAAGAGAATATGATATTGCCTATTTTTCTATCTGCAGCTGACTTTCTCTATTTGGCCAGTTTGTTATTTAGGATGTAGGGCAGAGGCTATTTAAAGAGTCGCCGGGTGAAGCACAGCTGATTGCAGTGCAATTGTAAGCCGTGCTCGAATGTTATGTGGGCGTGCCTCATGAACAGTACAGAACATGAAGATATTTGCTGGGTTTAGCTTAAGTGAAGATATGATTTACAGATGCAATCACCATGAATGTCTCAACATTTGTTGCATGATAACTACATAAAGGACTTGCCAAAATGTAGGACTTTTGTGGTTTGCAGTTCTGTTAGAATGTTACTAGTGCTGCAAAAAAGAAATTCCTGAAGGGAGATTTCAAAAATGCATACAATACCTGCTGTCTTCGGTGTAAATACTCACTTCCATGTAGTCATTATAGTAAATAAGGATTTTAGTCAGGCAACAGGTTCTAAATGCTGCCATCCCGACTCTGTTTGTTTTGAGTCAGTGTTCCTATACCCACGATGCATGTGCCTTTCTTTTTCTATGTAGACATACCCAACCTGGTTTTATAAACCTGGGGATAAACTTTACACACTCTTTCCAGCTCACCCCACATATACGGCAAAATATCCCATCAAATAGTCAGAATCTGTCACTATATTAGAAATCATAGCAGCAAACCAGATAGCTACAGAGGAAAGGTGGTTTGGGCTTTTCACGTCACAGAGTTTGATACTCTCCACATCTTGGTGTGGGTTTATCTGTTGTGCACTGGTTTCCTCCCACATTCGGAAGAAAAGCTAATCTGAGAAAATGTTTGAAACTCACTTTAGTAGTTGTAGTAGAAATTTGAAATGTTGCTGTTAAAAAAGGCTTCACAGTCTACTTACTAGTCCCGTGAGTATGGATTATTCTCCACTCTGATAAAATAACAAGATGATAACACTATATTCCTAAAACTGCCAAAATGCATTTTGAATATCACTAAAATCACTCTAGAGACTATTGTTCAACAGTGCAATGCATTACAAAAAAAGAGGAGCTTATCGTTGGTGGAAAAAAGTTAACAATAGCATAAAGTGACAGCTCGAGAGACTGCTCAGACAACAACAAAAAATGAAAAAATACCTGCAAATAAAGTTTTACCAGTTATTTATGACTTCTTTTAAAATGAAAAATATATACAACAGGCATCGCTGCATTCCCTGTTGGAACAGAACTGTACTATCAGCAATTGGTATGAGATAGTGCAGACAAAACGCCTCCACCTCACACTTCCCCCTGTAAAAGACCCACACGCTGGACCGTCAATGGGAGGTGGAAGGTCAATCAGTAGCAGGCTAAGGGGTCACTGGGTCAGAGGTAGGTCTCTGTATTGTAATTGTTTCGTCCCCTGGGCTGTGTAAAAGGGGCTAGACAGCTGCCCTGCCCCATAAAGATACAATAACCCTGCCCTGGCTAAGTGCAAAGTGGACATGTTCTCTGTGAATGGCTCTGTAATGGCTGGAGCTGATAGTCAGATAAAACATAAAACTGGATTAGACAGCTGTAGTAATAGTGTAACATTTGGTTACTTCTGTAATATGCACATATCACTTGGTCTTGTGGTCCCTTACTTATTACTCTATTATGAGGCATCATAAACAAGAGTCTTATGCATTATGTGTCAGTGAAGGGGTGGTGCTCTGTATATGGTGCAGCTGTTGAGTCTCCCCAAAGGCAAGAGGAGGAAAAAATGGGACAGAGAAGAGGGTCTCTGCCCTTTACTGTCTGTATCGTGCTGCTGCTCCTCTCTTTCTCTGCCCACTGCTCAGGTTTCACAGCCCACACGCCTGAATCACACAATCACCCATTAAATACATGTGTGTGTGCAATTGCAACCACACACACACACACACACACACACACACACACACACACACACACACACACACACACACATGCACACACGTTTTTTTTATACCCCCAGGAATGATTCATTGTTACCCCCTCATTTCCCTGGGGAGCAGTGACTCAGCATGAGAGGAGAAAAAGAAGAAAAGGACAGAACATAATACAGTGAACAGAACAGAGAGCAGAGTTGATTGTAATGATGAGCAGTTTGGCCTTCAGTGCTTTGAGGAGGCAGCAGGCGCTCTGTGCTACAGAACTTCTGCTGAGCATGAGCTTCATGATGCACAATGCCAGTCTTAGTCACCATGGCAACTGTTCCATTGAACTCCATAGGGACATTTTCTGAAAGTGACATTCATCATTGTTTCAGCAAGAACACTCACTTTATGTGCCTTGTATTGTTACCTAGACGTTGATATTGAGTGGAGAAAGTACATTTAACTGTGGCTTCCATCAAGATCTTTTTTTTTTTGCCAAAATTTACTAAAATGTGAATTGTTGGAAATCATCATGCTGTTTTTTTTCTTGGAAATGGAAATGCTCTCCACCTTAGAAGAAGAACTTTCTAATAAACATCAAACAAAACAACATTTTCACTACAGTGAGTCTAAATCAGCCTTTAAAAGATACCCTCTCCAGAATTGTATTTTGTATTGCAGAAACTGCTTTATGTATTGTAATGTTCTATGCTTTAAATAATCAAAACAAATCAAAAGCAGCAATTAAACAAAATCTCAAATTTATGTTGAGGCCTGCCATTTAAAAAGCTTACCAAATCAACATTATCTACAAAAGTACCCTTGCATCAAGGGACTTCAAAATTCAACAGCTCTTTAACAAAAAAAAAAACCACAATAATGTCGTAATTCCAATATCATTGTTGTTGTCCTCTGTAATGATGAAAGGTCAAGGTAGTGATGACATTAGTTGTGGAGTGATAGGTCGTCATCTGTACATTATAATCTTGCAATAGGTCTGAAAAGTCAGATCTTATGATAGGAGAAAGTTGTTCAAATTTGCCCTATTGGGATGTCAAACAGACTCAAATGTTTTCTAAAAACACATAGGGAATATCTTTTCTGCATGTAGATGACTAACAATGGCACATTGTGTTTAGCTTGGTTACAGCGAAACAAAACCAGCAGCAGAGTTACAATCACAATATCTACTGGGTGAGCAACAACATGCAAAACATGCAGGTCACACAAGCAAAAGAAATGCAGCTGACAAATGATAAAAAAAAAAAAAAAAGTTCTGTATTGCAACTGAAAGATTAGTGAATGGTGTCAGAACTACTGCATAAGGAAAATACCCAACTTTCCTGATACAAACCCAAACAGAGAGAGCAGCATTTCTCTGATTTAGCTGTCAGAATGTTCCTGTATTGATAACCAAACACTAAAGTAGAAATCAGAAAAGAAGGACCTTTCAATCTCTTCTGATGTAAGGTTGGGGAATTTCTGTCTATTCCTCAGCCTTTCCTACATGTTACAATAATCACTACAGGTCTGTCCACTTATGAGAGAAGTTACTGCAGTTTCTGGCCAAGTGGTGCAAATTGGTGCAGCTATGAGCTGTCAGTGTGACCTTTCTAGACAGAGGTGAGTCAGAGTCAATTACAGCACCTTAAAGCATGGCGTTGAGTGATAGGACCTTACAGCAGTAAGTTGGTTCTTTCTCTCTTGGATGCTTTCAACCCTAGGTAGGTGTGTATATGTGGGATTATCAGCATGCGTGGTAGCATGTGGTGAGCCTTTTGGTGCAAGGATCTGCACCATCTAATGCCACTTATTTTCACGCATAACAAAATGGAGAGAAAAAAATCGATCTCAAGTGAAATGTATAGAAATGTAAAATATTTAAACTTGTTTTATCATGGTAAATGAATATTAACAATTGGTCGTGGAAGTTTCCAAGTTTTCAATTTTCAGTGACATGTAGGACAGACATCACTTTTGAAAACAACCTCGACTGCCGTGCCCATGATGTCTTGTTGTAAAGAGAATGCCAAGCAAAGTGGAGTTTCCTGCAGTGGAGGAATCCCCCTCGCAGCGACCTGGTTTCTGTTTCTCACACATCTCACACACACACACACACACACACACACACACATATACAGTACTACTTACAGTGCAGCTGTTAAGACTTACTGATGCATATACTGTAGTAATATTTATTAAATTTTGCTTGCATGTATTGTAATATTATTTGCATTAAATTGTACCTTTTTACTCTCTTTCTTCTCTGTTTCCTGCAGTCTGATATTACTGATATTGCTTGTGAAGGCAATGTGTATGACTCACTTTCTGACCCTGACATAAATAGTTTTGTGTTTAACTGCCATAAAAGTAAAATGTTTTACAAGTAACTGCCAAACGTAAGACAGGGGTCATTATTAGCTTGAACCCTTTAATAGAGTATGATGACCTCTGACCCGTCAGCTCGCCCCAGTCATGGGCCTTAACGACTCACACTGAGAATCATCTCACACTTGGTCACATCAACTCTGAAGAAAAAGTGAATAATGGCCCCAGCTCAGCATCTGTGACCATGCTAGCCTCTTGCCCCTGCAGTCAGCCTGGCTGCCAGGGTGGAGGAAGTGAGTGTGATGATTATCTGACTGACAGGAAACCCTTTTGTCTCCGGGGTTATCTCGCAGCCTGCAGAGGAGATGACGTAAGCACTGGAGGACAGAAGGCCATTTCGCTGGCACTGTGGACAACTGTTGCTAGTGTCCTAGATGCACCCACAACCAAATAAAGACTTATCCAAAGTGACATTAACCTCCAAGATTGCACAGCCAACAGCCAGCTGATCTTGTTGTTTAATGTAGCACTTGGTTCCAGCCATAAAATTTCACAGGATTCATGAGCAATGGAACCCCACAGTGTATACAGAAGCCACCACGGTGGTCTAGCACATGCTCCAGTTCACTGTTCTCTGTGTTTACCTTTTACATCTGTCTGTTCATGTGAGCTGAGTTTAGTAAGCAAATGATATGAGCTAATATAAATATTGGGAGAGAAGTCCCTAGCTACTCTTTATCTGTCTTACATAAGACAACATGATATTATTAGTATTAGTAGTACACAACTGACTTGACTGTGACTTGAACCTGAGACTAGTCGGACACATGGGAGAAGGGGCCACTTGCGTAGTGTGTGCAGGTGTTTCTGAGAAGGGACTTATGTAGGCTTGTTTGTGATTTCCAAAGCCGCAGGGGCACCTTACATGCATGTGTGTGTTTATGGGTGGGAGGAGAGCGGTCTGTCTGGGTCTGTGTGTCTAGAGGTTGGGAGGTAGGCTGAGTTTTTGGGGTCTGACACTCCACCGTGCAACATTGCAGGTGGCTCTGATGTCGACCACAGACATTTCAGCACCCACACAGAATCAGTGCTAGACAACACAACCTCTTTTAAGCAGCAGGGTGGGCTCATGTTCAGAAAGATCGTCGCTCAAGTGGAGGACTGGTTCAACCTCTCGTGCCAGCAAGCATCCGTCCTGCTGAAATGTTCTTGAAAATCACAGAATCCTTGCCAACATGAGGGGGCTGTTCTGTTGCTGACCCTCACCTCTGACCTGGATGTGCAAAGAGAGTTTTACTACAAAGACCAATATAGTATCACATTATACTTTATTCTTTTATTTTATTTTCACTCTCTTGTAATCTCTTTGGCACACACAGGCGAGTACAAACTCCTTTCTGATGAATCTGTCTGACACACACGGCTGCACCCTTAGCCTCAGCTGCTCCTCTAAGCTAATGAAATGGAGTTTAAGACTATGAGGGAGGATCTGCTGACTTTAAAGAGATGCTTCTTTTTACCCATAATGCTGTTGCAGGTGCAAAGGTTTACTAATCCCATTAACAGAAGTTCCTTATCTAATCATCTAGGACAGAAGGTGATAGTGGAATAGAAATAAGCAACTGGGGTCTTTGTAGGGAGGCACGTTCTGAGCCTTCTTTCAACCAAAATCTTTAGAAATGAGATGATAGCATCAACCTAAATGTCATTCAATCTGTCTTCCTTTTACACTCATCTTGTATCCTCAGAATAAATGTTTTGCAGCTTTAAAGTCCCTGCAAGAGAAAGCTTTAGACAGCTACTGTTGAAAGCATGGATTATAAAACATTTGAAACAGCAAAATTGCATAATGTAAATACTTTCTGGAGTTTTCCAGTGTGTGCAGACTTCAGCCGTAAACAAGCCTGTGTTGTGTAAGGTATAAAAGGTTACAGCAGGACATCACTCTGAGTGCACAAGCCCTTAAAATAAAGCTTTAGCTGCACAGACAGCTGAAGACACTTTATCATTGCTGCTTAGATCTGCTTTCTTCAGTCAGTCTGCCTCTAGAGCTGCAGACTGCATGTTTCCCTGTCACTGTTTTCCAACTAACATGAAACAATCCTTCTTGTGTTTTGGACTTTGCATGTTAAATCTGCAGCTGAGCAATGCATGTCTGCCATGTGGTCACATGTCTGCATGCATGTTAGTGTTTTTTTTCCCCAACACTCAATTTAGAACAAAGAAGTCTAATTCTATGCTTTTTAGCGGGACTTGCTTTACTTAAAAAAAAAAACATGTTTACTGGTGCACTGGCAGTAAAGTGTTTGCATCTGTGTGTGCCCATGCTGTTCTGTGTCTGTTTTTGTTGTTGCCCTGTCTGGTTTTGATTTCAGGGACTGGGCGATGTACAGGTGTCTGGCGCATAGAGACCCACTGCTGTAACTGACAATTCATTCTTCACACACACCCGCAAACAGACTGTTCACAAGTATACACACACATACAGGGACACAGATACACACACCCTCAGGCAGATGGTTCACACACACACCCACTACTTAATTTCCATTCACATGCACGTGAATCGCTGCTCTGCCCAGACAGACGTTATACTTGTGTTGTCACTACAGACTGTGGCTTCATTGTGACAGGCAGGGGTGGCTAGTTTCACAAATTGAAGGGTTTTATCCAAAATCATAATGTTTGTTAGCCAACGCTTCAAAAAATGACTGTTTTCTATTCCCACCAACTTCAAGTGTCTCTCTGTCTGAATCAAACTGATCTCCACCCTGCATGGACTCCTATACTGTGAGTCAAAGACAGAAAAACACTCATAGGAGTATTTGTAAATGACACAGCCATCATGTCTCAACATTGTTGAAGCACAAAAACAAACTTTTTAATGGAAAGATATGCAGACAGACAGTCATACAGGTAAATAGGTGATAACTGTCACATCCAAATCCTGTTATTTGGCACACACTGCAACCGCCCAAGCTTGCATTTACCCAAATAATTACAGCTCAGAGTTACAGCATTCACAGGCATAACTTGCAGTTTATATTAGCATCTACAATTTACAAGATGGTCTGTCCAGGTACATAGTTTAACAAGGTTAGCAGATTGGAATGACTATGAAAACCAGATTATTAGGTAATAGCTGACATACATAACCGCAATCACATGAGATTATTCCAGGACCAGCACGTTGTCGATTACAGCCCCACAGGCTTAGGCGGTGCTTGATTTAGAAACACTGATAGCCAGAGATGGAAACCACAAGATGTTGTTGGCTAGAAATAGAAGGAATAGATACTTTAAAAAGGAACTGGGGATCCAGAAATAAACCCTTCCAGAATAAAGCTCCTAAGAAAAGTATACAGAGAGACATCTTAGGGGATATTTATTGTGCTGTCATCTACTTAAAGTGGCACTTATTCCTTCCCTGGCTGCCCTACATTCATGCTCTCTTGGCTGTCCATTACAGACAGATAATCCACAGTATTCAGTTATAGGTAGCTCATGCAGGATCTGGTTATCTCTGGTTAGTTCTAAGCAAAAGCACAATCTAATCTAAACCTGTTGCTTAAAAAAGAACAGAAGAATGCTGCTAATAATACTGTGACTGCATGTACCTGAGTGTGCATGTGGGTGAGAAAGTGTGCTTAGAGACTTTAAGTAGTAAATCACAGTAGTCAGGGGTTGAAGTTATACACCATCAGAATGGAGCATTTCTAACACGTAACATTACTTCACTCAAAATAATTTTTAATACATTTATGTGCAATTGTATGCTCTATATGGAAGTGCAAATCATACGCTTACAGCACATGCATTAATGTGTCCACTCCCCACATATGTCATTGAATCAGCACACAGACCATATGGCCTCCACTCCTCAATTTGGGCTTTAATTTGCATCTAAAATGAAGAGATTTTGAGTACATTCCCTAACTGAGACTGAAGAAGAAATTACCTCTGCTGCAGTTCGTTGGGATTGAGGAAATAATCTGGATGCTGACAGGAAAAAAAACCATGCTGCATGGATTTATGGGTCTAAAGGAGATGACAGACAGCAGTTAGTCTAAATGTTCTTTTGGCAAACTGAGTTCAGCAGGATGCTCGTTTCCACTTAATGCTTTATTTTTTCTTAACGACTACAATAAATGAAAAGTGATGGCAAAGACTGCAGACAAGTCTATTGTGCTCCTTTAAATTGACTGGAATTAGTTTTGTTTTGACTGGAGTGCCTTGAACCTTGGGGGGGTTCAACACTATGTCCGCTAAATAACCTATTTATAATTGCATTGCACTTCTGTTTTCAAGTCCTGCTGTGCATAGTGTGAAATTAATGAACCGAAATTAAACATGTGAAAGGCATTTTTTCTTTGTGGTTAAGATCAAAAAGGAAATCAATGTGCTCGTACTGTGCAGCATTTTTGATAAAACTGATGTAAAACACTGATAGAGACGATCTTTAGCTTTGTCGTTCCTGTTTCTTTTCTGCTCTCTCTCTCTCTCTCTCTCTCTCTCTCTCTCATATACATGTGTATTGTTCACCTCCAGTCAGGCGTGTGAGACGGCTGTTTAGAGTGTCTCTGTTGTATCCTGCTGTTAATCCACTTCCCTCTGAAACACTTCCTTTTCCCTTCCCAGATATACTAACTGAAATGCACACACACAAACTCCTGCTAACGCACATAAAGCGCACAAAGATCATACACACCCACACCCACACACACCCCGTAGACCTCAGCCACTCATTCAAACTTCCCACACATCCAAGCATGATGTGTTTGTGCATAGGTATATGTGTGCATGTGTTGGCGCTTTCATAACGTTGCATCTATGTGATATTGTTCTCTACTTTTTCATCAGATACCGTATGACTAATAGCTTTACCTGTGTTTCAAGTATCAATTTAAAAACTGCTTTCCCAGTGGTTTCAATCCCCATGTTTGTACGAACAACTACTAGGCACAACAGAATGACTCACCAGCCTGATGCTTTCATCTTGCACACTCCGGATGTGTACAAATGCCTTGCTCTATTTTACTATTCGAATCAATCCACCTCTGTTGAACCCCTCTATTTTGGGCGACCAACACGCACACCTTAGTATGTATTGTAGGTCAAATCGAGCGCTTGTATCAAATATAGACTCTTTTGAGCATGGAGCAGGTCAGTCAAACAGTTATTATTGGCCCAGATATCTTGTGTCTGTGTATCTCTAACTTACATCTCCTCTATTTGTGTTCACGTTGGGAAAATTGAGAAAGGTGTGAAACCAGTTATGTATGGATGGTCACAATTCTTTTTTTTACTCTTTAAAGACCCCAAGGTGTCACGTCAAAACAAAACTGGTAAGCATATTGGACGTCAAGGTGGATGGTCAACTGTATTTTTCCACCCTCGCTATACCAGTCTTAAATTCTGAAGCAGGATTTTCCAAATGAATCCAACATCTTGCATGTTCCTGCACAGAGTAACTTCTCTCCTTGGCATGTTGATATTCAGTCATCACAGTAAAGTACAGTGAATTGCATTTTAAAGAAAGTGATGGAAGCACTCACTGGTGGTGAACTTTTCAAGGAAGTTGCAATGTTATTATGCAACTTATGCACAACCTCCCCTTCTCCTGCAATTACTCCCTCGGACTTTACTGTACATAATAAAATCTTCTTGGTCAATTAGTGCGCTTAAAAGAGGGTTTACTGTAAGACAGCAGCTTCTGTAGCAGGGTAATCAAGACCAGAGAGAACAGCTCCTGTTTCAAGCCAGCTCTGATTCTACCATTTACAAAGCACTGGCAGTTGAATACTAAGAACGCTTTGCCTGCCCTATAATACAGAGACACCGTAATTAGAGAGAAGAGGGGCTTTTAGAGGCTGAATTGTCTTTTAAGGTTGTTCAAAGGCAAGCCACGGCAGCTGCACTGAGCATTGGAGGCACTGGGATATGAGCCTTAATGTGCAGTTGTTGTTTGTTTATGTGACTGACTGTATTACACTGAACACTGAAGTTATTTATGCAAAACTGAAGAAATATGCAATTCAGAGGCATTCATCTACAGTATAAACTACTACTGACATTGTACAGTCCAGTAAATGCTGAATCTGCAAAAGCAGTCAGACTCAAATCATTCAACAGTAACGTGACTTAACTCAGCAAAGAAAGTTTTTGGGTTTCCTGTTGACACCAATTTTTATTCAAGAAATGTTCTTGCAGCAACTGCAACAAATCTCTAAAAAAGCCTATTGCACAAGGTTGTCCATGCATTCCTTTATGTCTTCATAAAGACTCTTTCCAATGGATATCAGGAAAATGCAGTTGCATGTAAAATGCAAAATGATGCTGAAATGCATGTTTATTATGTAAATGATAGATGTTCCCAGGCCTGTCATTCAAATAAAGAAACATCTTAGGTACTACTCATACATTAAGGTATTTAAAGTGTCTTATGCATTAAAACAATCATGCAGTTTAATGCAAATTCTTGAAGGAAGTCACAAGTCGCAAGTCATACAAGCGATGTTTCAGAACTAACCACATAAAAAGGATGAAAGCTTTATTTTTAACTAAACTCTGCTATCAAGGCCATGCACATAATCCTGATCATTATGATAATTATTGGCTGTACACGTGCAGATCAATATGTGTGCAAGAGTTAACAGTTAGCATGCATACCTAAATTCTACAGGCCTTGGGTTTCTCCTCTCTTACCTCTTGAAAAAAAGTCAGAGAAATGTGTCATTGTGAAAGTTCTGCTCCTCATAGGGGAAAATCATGTTGCTACATGAGCAGTTCTGAAAATGCTTTGCTCTCAAAACAGTGATGTCTTCAAATACAGGCCGATCAGCTGTTTCTTTATATAGATCTGACTGTTCTGAATCTGAGCTTCAACATGCTGAATTACCACAGAGAGCTGAGAGTGAAATAGCAATTACAGGCAAACAGTGTGGTAACATGACATTTGTGTGGAGTAGCGGGGCTTAGCGAGTGAGGGTTACGGGAGGCCTTTCTATTTCACAATGTTAGTCGTGGTACAAAATGAGACATAGACTGATATGACTCCATATCTGTTTGCATGTGAGTAATATTCTTGCATAAAGCCCTAGAGTGTTATGACTTTATTCCGTGTGCAATTACATTTGTAGGTTTTGCTTCAGAGCAGTTGGTTGGAATTCCTCAACTGACAGTGAAAGTGTGGGTGGGGAAAGTAAATCTATGGTGCTGTCTGTTAACAGCTACTGCTGTTGAGGTGCTCTTTGGCCAGGCACTTCTGACCGCAGCAGGTTTGGTCTGGTAGGAAACAGCGATGTTTGACAGTGTGCAGGTCTGATTCGTAAAGGTGAAGCACAGTCACACTTTTTGCTGGTTACAAGCAAGCGATGAAAAGTAAATAAAGGTTAGACATCTCAAATATGTAAAGTCAACAGAATATAATTTAACCTTAAACCAAGGCATTGTTATTTTTTAGAAGCAAATTTTATGAAGCTATAAAGTTCAATGAGGAAAGTTACTTGGCCCAATAAGTTATCACACATGTGTTATACTGTAATTCTTTACAGCATTTTAAATAATCATCTTACATCACACAACCTACCAACAGAATATCCACAATCTCACCTACATAACTACATTTAAGTGTAAAGCATTTAAAGTAAATACCTACACAATCATTATTATCATGTATTTATTTATGTATGTATGTATGTATGTATGTAAATGTGTACATATATACAATATATATACCCACTGCTATAATTATTATGAGTCATATTTCTATAATTATAATAGTTAGGTAATATTGTAGTTGCTGTGCATCTCTCTCTCTCTCTGGCCACCCACCAAGAGTCAGGTTCTGTTCCAGGTTTCTGCTTATTAAAAAGGAAGTTATTCCTCGCCTTTGTCGCATCAAATGCATGCTCTTTGGGGAATTGTCGGGTCTCTCTAAATCATAGAGAGTGGGACCTACTCTATCTGTAAAGTCTCCTGGGATAACCTCTGTTATGATTTGACACTACTAATACAGTGCCTGTTGAAAATGTGCCTGTTTGGAATGGGCCGATTGCTTGGCCTGTGGTATTACTGCTTGTAGAATTCTCCAAAACAAAATTGTACCCCAAAATTACTTACAGAAGGACCGCAAACCACTAAATATGCAACTCCACTGTATAGCCTCCCACTGACCGATTGACTGATCAGAGGAAGACATTGTACTACTATATTTACCTGACAGAGAACGTTGCAGATTCAGAATTTAATTACAAAATATCACAATGAAAATGTGGAGAACCTAATCAGACAGTTGCTTCATGGACTCATGGTGGTGTGCTACCCACCCGGCCCGTTATGAGAGCTAATCAGCACATATCTGCATTAATCAACCACCAGAACCGGACTGTGTGTGTGTGTGTGTGTGTGTGTGTGTGTGTGTGTGTGTGTGTGTGTGTGTGTGTGTGTGTGTGTGTGTGTGTGTGTGTGTGTGTGTGCAGAGAGAGAGAGAGAGAGAGAGAGAGAGAGAGAGAAAACATTTTAGTGTTGTCTTTTTCGTCAACGATATTGCATGTTGATATCACCACAGTCAGCGTTTATAATGACGGCGGTGCTGTCTCGTCTCGTATTATCGTTAACAAATTTAACACTTGACGGGTAACGTTGAAGTATGGATTTGATTCGTAGGGGTATTTTGGCGACGGTAATGTTATTAGTGTTATAAGTTAGCAGTAGACTTAATTAACCGGACCCAGGGTGATGAAAACTGCTGTCTTCGCCCGGTCAGCTCCGAGATAGTTTCGCATTGCACAGCGCTGTGGAGGAATAAGCTCCAAGATTAGGTTATGTTCTGCCTCTGTTTAGAATTGATGAATGTACAGCTCACAGCAACTTAATATGATACAGTAGCTGGCTTTTGTTTGATATTTAGTGTTGGCAAACTGCTTTTTATTTAGTTTCCTCTTAGCGAAATAATAGACACGGAAAAGCCAATGTTACATAGCGCCTTTTTTCCCAACCTTATTCAACACAACAGTTGCGATGTTCCTGTCAGCTATGTAGCCTATGTATGTATGTATGTATGTATGTTGTCACTTACTTTACAGCAATAAAAACCTGTGGTGTTTTGTGTTGTTTTACAGTACTCAACTCAAAAAATATAATTGGTGAAAGAAATGCATGACAGAAAACAATTTATTGCTGAGTTCATGGTATAACAAAGGTATGTTGTGTCTTTCTGTTCAACCCGTTATTAAGACTGAATAACGGGCCTTAAGTGGTATAGCGTCAAAACATAATTTCACTGGATTCCCTGATTCCAAAAATAACCTCTATAAGCAGGTCTGTTTACTTACTCACAGCCACTCTACCTCATCCATGACATCACTAGCCTTTTGCTAAAAACACAATACACACTTTGTTATTTACTGGATCTATTTGTGTTACTGTGGCTAAAAAAAACTGCTGCTCTAAAAATAGAGCGTAAACCGTAAACAATAGGGATAAGACTGCTGTTATTACAGAGCTCAGTCTCCCTCAGCATTGGTAAGATTACAGGGGTCAGGAGCACGGGGAGACTGAGAGGCATTATTGTTGCTGACGTGGTGGTGCTTGCTGTCATAATGACTGTGCAGGAAAAAAGACTTGGAAACAATCTACACCTGACCTTTAGTGCAGCAGGAAATCCAGCTAGAGCTGAGGTTTAAATTTGCTTTTGGAATGGATTCAATAGGCAATCCCACACTTGTGCATTTATAACCTGATCTGGGTAAAAATGTAATTCCCATGACTTTACTATTTATAGACTCGGGGGAATTCAAATGGTGAAACTCTACCTGTTAGGGTGTTTTGTTATTAAAGGCCCAGTGTGTGTTATTTTCTCTTGTCACTGTGTCTCTGGTACTAGAGAATTATGCTCTATGACACCTTTCTGCATTCTGCCTTACAACCAAACTCCCCTTCCTATTGGCCTTTCTTTTATTCCCTGATACCATCTCTTTATCCCTCTCAACAGTGATATGCACACTCAGCTCCCAAACCCCACCTCTTTGTTTCCAGCTTAGGGCTATACTGCTTGTGATCTTTCCAAATATGATCTTTTGAAGAGGCACTAAATTAATACTTTTTAACAACCAGTCTGTAATAATCCTGTTCAATCCTGTACGAACCCCATTCCAATCCTTGATTAATGAGTTCAAAGGAGCCAGCATATGGGTACTCAGATCAGGGTGTACTACACACACACACACACACACACACAGAAGCTGACAAATACACAAGGCAGGATTAAAATACAGAAGGTGGGACTGCCATTGTGGTGGCATTATTGCTCATTAAAGCATATTTCTGAAGGGATTCCAGGGTTGGTGTGTGTCCAGGGGGATTTCAGGGGGTGACGCCCACAGAGTGATTAGCGACCTCCAGATGTTCCTAACATTGTCTTTCTGACCACTAACTAAACAACCGTATGGCCTTTTTATACAGAGTGTCTCTGGGTGGGTAATAGGACAGACCTGGGACACTGTAAAGTGAGCGCCCTACCATTCAGAGTGTGTGTGTGTGTGTGTGTGTGTGTGTGTGTGTGTGTGCCCAAAAAAAGTGTTCTTGACATAAACAATCACACTTAAAGGACAATTGTGGCGCAAAATGAACCTAGGGGTTAATAACACATGGGTACCGAGTCGACTGTTCTCTGGGATATGTTTTCATGCTAATAGAATGTGACCAGTTTTAGCGCAAACCACTAATTAGCTTGTAACGCTAGCAGTAGGGGTACTGGTAAAGTAAAAAGAAATCGCTATTTTATACCACTAACAAGGCTCAAAATAGCACCACACTTCCACAGTAGTCCGACTACTAGCGTTACAAGCTAATTAGCAGTTTGCGCTAAAACTGGTCACATTCGATTAGCATGAAAACATATCCCAGAGAACGGTCGACTCGGTACCCATGTGTTATTAATCCCTAGGTTCATTTTGCGCCGCAGTTGTCCTTTAACCAGCTCACTTGTCTTGTGTCTTGAGAAATAGGTTAATGGGTTCTGAGCTGCACATACTGTAGGATAGATGGAACTCTTTGACATCTGAGGTGAACTGTAAAGACAGGGTAAAGATCTAAAGAACGGTTTTCAGACAGGTAGGCGATGGAGGAGTAGGTAGGGCAAGGAGAGCTCTGGAAGAAGAAAGAGGAAATGAGGGAAGGTCTCTTGTGGAGGCTAATTTAAGTGCCTGTAACAGTCCTGCTGCCACAATGCATTGATCTCAGGTCATTCTAACCCTCTAAGTATTGCATCTTTAAATTTGTTGACCTGTAGTTTGCAGTGCTGCACTTACTCAGAGAGAGAAAACGTTCATGTAATGATGCCAATAATAAAAACATACCAATTAGCTATTGTGTTTGACATGATTTGACACACAGTGTAAAGTATGGCCAATATTCAATATTCATTATATTTTATTTACAAACTTAGACTTTAAGTGAATTATTGCAGCAGGTGGAGTTCACTGGGTGCAGTGCCATCAGTACTAAGGCGTCTAAACCACATCAAACACTCTTCCTTGCTTCTCTCTTTTCATGTCTTGCTATCTCATGTGTTTCTTCTTTTTTCTTCCCCCTCTTCTCTCTGTTCATACCGTCCACCATACCAGCACCTCGTTTGCGTCTTTTCATCCCATTCTTTCCATCTCTCCTTTACAGTTTTCCTACTTGTGCCTCCCATTTGTTATAGTCATGTAGCCTAGGGGTGTGAACCTGTGTGCACTCCAAACACAGGAAAGAAAGAAAGAGAAAAAAAGAGAGTGAGGCTAGACCGGGTGAGTTGTTTTGAAGAACAAAGGTTGTCATTAGCTGCTTTGTAACATGCAGAGAAACTCAGCAGCTGTGTGGCGATGACTATTTGCAGAAATGCTGAATCAGAGTAAATCTCATCCAGGCATACAACAGTGATAAAAACATGTAGTAAAACAGAATGAGTCATATTCTGCTTTCTGCATAAATCAACATATTTGCTGTCTTTACATTACTTGCAGAAGTCACTATACAATATATAAAGTCAAAGGATTGTGTACATATGAGAATCTTTTGAGTCTATCCTCTAATCATAAAGTGTTGTAGGGGTCAAGGGATTACACGTTCCTCAAAGTAATATATTTTATACAGGCATTAAACCAGGTCAGTGTGTCAAGCAGCATACCGGCCATGTATTGCCTCCTTTGTGTGTCAGAGCCACCCAGCATATTTTGGCTGCACTCTAAAAGGCCCCCTTTTTTTTTTAGCCGGTCAGCTGGTGACATCTCACGTCTCATTAACTGTTACCCAACAGGTGAGAGCACAGCTGCAAGAATCTGCATGCATCTGTCATACAAGAGAGGCAGAGAGGGAGGCAGTCATAAGTGACACAGCTGTCCTCATAAACACATACTGCAGATACACACGCACGGTCAGATGAATGTTGAACAAACAATGTCATATGGGAAAAACACCACAACATACATTGATGTTTATGTCCACAACTTAGCTAAAGGGTGTAGACTCCGGTTGAATAGTTGTAAATGAACAGCCATTTATGTGTGAGTTGTTGTTTTTCAAAACACGCAGATGTTTTCCTGGGAAAGTAGAGCACTTTCTATGCTATTTTTCCTCATGGTTCAACAAATTATAATAGAATGTTTTTTTTGTTTTTTTACTGTTATCCATTCCTTAACTGTTTCTATTTAAAAAGTCCTATTTAATAACAGCACTGGATATTTTTTTATTAATCAATTGCTTTCTCTGCATTTATTTATTTCAACATATCTATCACATACATGCTCAATTTTTATTAGCATCAAAACTTTTGTTCAAAGGTAATGAAGTTTCCTCCACTTAATGCTAACTCAGCTCATTGTCATTATGTCTTTCTTGGTGTTAAAAAGCACACAGTTGCACACACACACACACACACACACACACACACACATAAACATTATGGATGTGTAAACACACAAACATAAATGCACAAAGTCCCCTGTGGTTTGCACTCACCTTACACCCAACCAAGACGGTTCGGGCTGATAAGTGAGGCCTCATAGTACCACTTCCTCCTTCACCTTGATTGATGGTTCACTATCAGGCCCTGTGACCAACCACAGAGCATGCAGGTCATGGGTCAAACCAAAGAGAGATAACCAGCTGCTGGAGCAGTTTGGTGCCCCTGCGTATATCATATGCTCTGTGTGGTGTGAGTGTGGCCGAGAGAGCACGCTGACGTGTGTGTGTGTGTTAGTCGTCAGGAAATTCTGTGAATGTTGTCTTTGTTCTAGTGGTGGAAAACGAGCTAACAGATGTTTCAGTTTAGCATGATGATTAGTAACTGGTTATAACCATCACAAGAACAAAGGCTAGCTTTGAAACATGACATGAGCAAGTTGTGTTACAACAGAGTCAACAAGTGCGTTATTCCACTGTGGATAATCAAGATAGCGTACACAAAATCAGCCACTCCTTCAACAAGTTTGCAGAGTAATTAGCAGCCATTGTGTTATCCAGGTTTGATGTCCGGATTTTTTTTACAGAAGCCTGTTGGACTGTCATTAGGGGGGTCATAGGTCTGTGTTTAACACTACCTTTACCTTTTCGTCAACCCGACCCATTCAGTCATTATTACAGCATAAGTGACACCTTTCTAACAAAGATCATGGAACACCCGCCCAGGTAAACACAGGAAGTGGGTGTAACCAAGAAGGTTAGAGAATAAAAGGACATTTCCTAGGAACTCCTGGGGTGAACTAACAAAGAGGAGCATAGCTTCCACTTTGTTAGTACAAATGCAGGCCCCCCTGTTTAAATTTGAACAAATAGCCTAATTGTCAATCCGCTTTAAATAATTACATTGTCAAGTCTAGCACAGGATAAAACCCACCCAGGACTTTCTCAGCTACCCTCATGTGTCTTTCTGGAGGAATAAATAAACAGCATTAAAGTCTTTCAAAGTGTTGCACCTCTGCTCTGTGCAGACACATTATGTACAGGCCATAAGTCATCTACTGTATAATAGTGTGAGGAGAGCAGGTCATTTCATAGTGATTTGAAGGTGGTGACAGCGTTTTAATTAGAAGTTCAAAATATGTTAGGAACTTTTGTTAGTGATATAGTAGAAAAAAGGTAACTTACCTCTTTAACTCTTTAATAATATGCCACAACAACATTAAGTAAAAACTACTTGCTGCTGTTTTTGGTGATGTATTTGTTTTGTTTTGACAAATTTGAGAAGATTGTTATCTGTAACGTCATATTACACAATTCCAAAGTTTGAATCAACCATGTGACCGGGCGATTGGCCATTAACATTGACATGTGCTCTCAGTAGGATGGTTAACAATACTAAAGGTCAGTTTGAGTCAACTGCCCACTCTGAGTCTGCTGTGACAGTGGAGATTGAAACACATACTTTCTTTGGGAATATTTACTCTTTAAAGAGATCAGTTCATTGGTATAAATTATGAAAAAGTCTACCTGTGAGAACTGCATGCTTTTACAAAAGCCTTGTAATGATATTTTATTGTTCTTTTTACCTTTGTAGGAGACAGCAAAAATACTAAATGTCAAATACAAATGCAGTGTTTGTACAACTGATCCAAGTGTACAAACTGACGCTCAAATTACCTTTTCTTACTTAAACTCA